>NC_062216.1:92642574-92946190 GCF_902686445.1 Sciurus carolinensis | reverse complement strand
AATGTGCTTATCACTATATTTGATCTTATAATGTTTGTGATTATCAAATATATATAACCTTACATTCTTTAGAGATAAGTAACTCAAGGAGTAGGATAGTATTGGCTTGGCTTTGCATTTTTATCTCTTTAGAATTTTTTTTTTTTTTTTTTTTTGGTGTAACTGGGGATTGGTTTATGTGTGCTTAGTAAGTGCTCTATATCTCCAATCCTTTTATAATTTTATTTTGAGGGTCTTGCTAAGTTGCCCAGGCTGGCCTTGAATTTACATTCCTCCTGTCTCGACCTTCAGTAGTACAAGCATATTCCACTGTACCCAACCAGAATATTCTTAATATTCATTCATTACTTGGAAAAATAATATTAAAGATTTCACAAATTCCTCCTGTACAATCTCTTGGAAGTACTGTGAAAGAAGCTTGAAGTCTTTCTAGCTGTGGGTGAATAAAAAGAAGTATAAGTTTGTATAGGCTTTTTTTCTGTACCACTGCAGGGCAGTAAAGATGTGCATTTGATAAGTGATTGATCATAAAAGAAGTACTACTTTGGGCTGGGGATGTGTGGCTCAGCTGGTAAAGTGCTTGCCTCACATGCATAAGGTCCTGGGTTCAATCCCCAGCACCACAAAAAAAAATAAAAAATAAAAAAATAAAAAGGACTACTTTGCCGGGTGTGGTGACTCACACCTGTAATCCCAGCGGCTCAGGAGGCTAAGACAGGAAGATTGCGAGTTCAAAGCCAGCCTCAGTAAAAGTGATAAGCAACTTAGTGAGACCCTGTCTCTAATAAAATACAAAATAGGATTGGGGATGTGGCTTAGTGGTTGAGTACCCCTGAGTTCAATCCCCTGCCCCCACAAGAAAAAAGCACATTATATCACATGCATTGCTTTTAAATTGTAAACAGAGCAAGAAAGTTCAGTTGTAAAGGCAACACTTTAGCAAATTACTGGTGTTAAAGATTTAAGAGAATTGACATTTTGTATAAATTATGTTTAGTCTTCTCTCTGTTAGCATATTTAATGTTTAACTTTGGTTATCTGTGTCACATATTTCCCAGTTATTAGGAATAGTCATGAGTAACAAATGAAGTTGACTGATTTCAGAATATTTGGACTAGATGGATCTTAAGCGTCCTTTACTTCAGCTCTTTCCTTGTACAGGTGAAAGGATGAGTCCTACAGCAGCCAGAGGTTGTTTAATATATATATATATATATATATATATGGAGGTCCAAAGCTCTTTCTATTATAGCATACAGCTCTATCCTATACAGCTTAAATTTTGTTACAAAAATGGTGTCAGACTTCAGGGGTTTTGTTCTTGTTTTTGTTGGTTAAAGTTTTAAAAATGCTACATTAATGTGGGACAGGTTCTGTTATTATTTTTATTATCAGATTTGAGAAAGGTCCATAAGAGGTTAAACCGCAGAGTCAGTTTCACTTCATATGTGTCTGACTCCAAAAGTTAAGATTATTTCTGCTGCTATTTCTAAGGGATTAGGAGCATAGTATCCATCCCCTTTTGATTTTGCATTGAGTTTTTCCTATGTAACAGGAACTTTATATGGTACTTTATAAACAGTACCTTTTCTTTCTTTTTTGGATACCTTTTATGAATAAGCAATTCTCATGAAGTTTAAAAATAACTTATGTGTATATATAAAAGTGGTGAGACTGGACATGCTTATTTGGAAGTTCCATTAGGAAAACATACCCAACCTTTCACCATCAAGCAAGATGTTATCTGGATTTTTCATAAGTACCCTTCTTTTTGAGGAAGTTCCCTTTCTATTCTTATACTATATTTTTTGTTTGTTTGATTGATTATTGTTGTTATTTTTGTTTCGTTTTAATCATGAAAGGGTCTTGAATTATGTGAAATGCTTTTTCTCTGTTTTTGGAGATTATCATGTGATTTTTGTTTCTTAGTCTATTGATACAATGTCTTACATTAATTGATTTTTGGATAAAAAATCAACTTTATGTTCCTGAAATAAATACTACTTGACCATGGTATATAATAATTCTTTGTGTGTTAATGGATTTGGTTTGCTAGTATTTTATTAAGAATGTATATGTCTATATTTTAAAGATACATTGGTGTGTAGTATTCTTGTGATTGTTTTGTCCAACTTGTGACTACTTTTTGTCAACCTAATGTTTTTCCTTTTGCTTAGCTAATGGCAGCATTGGCTGCCGTTGGGCCTCCTAATCCTCGGGCAGATCCAGAATGCTGCAGTATTTTGCATGGTCTTGTTGCAGCAGTGGAAACCCTTTGCAAAATTACTGAATACCAACATGAGGCTCGTACTTTACTCATGGAGAATGCAGAACGTGTTGGAAATAGAGGACGAATAATCTGCATTACTAATGCAAAAAGGTGTGGAGTATTAATCATAGTAATTCTTTCACTGAGGGAATTTTCATTCCTAGTATGGTTTTTACATAAACATTTAAACACACAGCAAGTGGATTTTTAATTTTTTTCTTTCCCTTTAAAATTAAATAAGTTCTAAATAAAGACTCATCTTTGTGAAAACTGTGTTGTCATATAAATTGGTTAGACTGTTTTTTTTACCACTAGTTTTTCAGCTAGTTGTTTGGTATTGTGAATGAGCACACTAAAGACAATCCTTATTAAAGTAATTTTAAGTGTTTATACAAGATGATGCAGGATAGTAGTATCTTTTTTAGTTGATAGTATTTTTAATTTTTTTTTTTACTTTTTATTTATTTAAGCTTGCCATGTCTTTTTTATGTCATAGTGATAGTCATGTGCGAATGCTTGAAGACTGTGTCCAGGAAACAATTCATGAACATAACAAGCTTGCTGCAAATTCAGATCAGTGAGTATGATCTATAAAGAAATAAATGTCTTCAACTTCATCTTATGTGTATTTTATTATAATTATTTCCAAGAAATTTAATGTGATTTGTAGTATTCCCTTGAATTCTGTCCTAACTCAACAAATTAAAAGTAATGACTATTAAGAATGTAGAAGCTTTTATTCCCATTTGTCTTGCACTTTAGAAATTTACTTTTTCTCACAGGAAAGGTCATCAGAAGGATAGAATGGTACTTAAATTTGTAATGCTTTTTTTGTTTTGATGGTTCATTCTCATAGTCTGTTACGTATTTGTAAAATGTGCAAATGGTAGGTAGCATTACTCAGTATGTACCAAATCAAAACATAACAGCTCATTGCATTGTGTGAATTTTTTAAAAAGAAAAAACTGTTGAAAAGGAAAACACTTCCCCCCCACACATTCATACCATGACTTCTGAGTGACTAAATGTGTTGGGTTTTTTCCCCACATCAACAAATTCCCCATCTCTCTACATACAGGTTGGGTGCCCTGCAATTCAGATATGATACTTAACTTATTGGAGTTTTTGCCAGACCCTGCATATTAAGAGCTGTCCCACAAGATTGTCCTCCACCTACACACACCCACTCTGTCAGACACCGTTCTCAAGTAGTAAGTCCCTAGATTACTCATGTGTCTGTCCAGCTTGGGTAGAAATCAGGTATTCCATGACTCCCTCATGTCTAATGGTTTCCTATGATGGCTTATAGAACAGAAGGATACTTAAGTTGCCCCATTATAAAGGATATTATAATGGCTGTAGACAAGCAGCCAAGTGAAGAGGTACATAGGAAGAGTCCTTAGTACAGCAGCTCCTGTCCCTATGGAGTTGGGGTGTTCTACCCTTTCAGCATGTGGATGTGTTTACCAGCCTAGAAGCTTTCTGAATCTTGTGCTTCAGGGAATTTTAGGCATGCCTTCATATAGGCTTGATTGATTACTTTATCTCCAATGATTCTTTCCTTCCTGGAGGATGGTAAGGTAGGGCTGAAAGCTTCTAAACTTCTAATTATAGCTTGGTCTTTCTGGTGATAGCTTTACCATCCAGGAGCTATCAAAGAGCCCACCAAGAATTTCCTCCTTAGCACAAAAAATACTCATATAACACAGGAAATTCCAAAGGATTTAAGAACTTTGTGTTGAAAACTGAGATCAAAGATCAAATGTTAGAGTAAAAGATTGTTAGTACACCCCATTTGTCTTAGGAATATATAAGGGTTTTAGGAGCTCTGTTCCAGGAACTCCAGGGCAGAGACCAAATATATATTTCTTGTCACATCACAGCTAGTAAAGACATATTTAGGACAATTGTAATGTGAACTATAATTTGGATTGAGTGATTACATTTTCTGGGGTTAGTGGTATTGTTATGAGTAGGATTATTCTTACCAGGAGAAGAATGCTCAAATATTTGGAGTGTCCTTTGCAACTTAATTACAAATGGTTCAATAAAGTTTTAGGTAGCAAGTATAACAGTGAATACATGTAATAGAATGTAAGATATAGGATTGTTCATTGAAGATGGTACTTTTCTGTGAGTCTGGAAATTTCATTGTTAAGTTGGGGAAGATTTCTTAGCATTACCAATTTGTATTCTTGGAAATAATGAATTCTTCCTGATTTTGTTTTTAAGAGAAATTATTAGGACAAAGGAAATTATATACAGTGTATTCATTTTCTCTGTGATAGTTGGTTATAAGAATTCTGCTTATTTTTAATCCTTCAAACAATTATTTTTGCACATAAAATTGATAATATCATTAAGCATTTAAATACAGCAATTATACACTGTCTTTCTGAATACTTAGCATTTGTGTTAAGAGTAATGTCTGATTTAGCAGTATTTTGTTTTGGTATAGTAAAGTTGTAGTAGTTTACCTACCCAAATGCTTTACTTGGTATATATTCTTATATTTTAAGTGAAAAGTTTCTCTTTTAAGTCTCATGCAGATACAAAAATGTGAATTAGTCTTGATTCATACCTACCCAGTTGGTGAAGACAGCCTTGTATCTGATCGTCCTAAAAAAGAGGTAGGTATAAAAGTATTAGATGAAAAGATCACTGTGAGTTCTTATTAATGAATGCTGAGAAAGGTTAGCATTAAAGTGATCACAATGCCAGTATTTTCTGCCAAGAAAATAATTAAATTTCTCAAAGCAAACCTGTAATGCAAATGTCTAGTTTGTTAAAATTATAGTTTTTAAAGTATTTTGGGGGGGAAATAAGTATTTTCTGTTTTGTTTGCCTGTTGACATTGGTTTATTTAAAAAATGTATTGCAAAACCATACACAATTTGTATTCTTCCTAAGTGCTTCAGGAAATTTCAGTTATTCAGTAACCATTTTATTGTATGAAAATCTTGTTTTCATTAGTAAAGCAATATACTTTTCTTTTTTCTCTTTTTTTAATAAAAATACACTCTAATGGACTGAGTTTGTAGCTCACTGGTAGAGCACTTGCCTAACACGTGTGAGGTATTGGGTTTTGATCCTCAGCACTACATAAAAATAAATAAATAAATAAATAAAACAAAGGTATTGTGTTTACCTACAACTAAAAATAAAATACACTCTGATGACAAAGAAACTAATTTTACATCTTAGACAGGGGATAGGGGAAACTTAATTCCCAACCTTTACTTTTTCATTTTAATTACATTTGAAAAATATCAAAGGAAAAGACAGTTCTGTTGATTATTAAATGAATTATGAATTCATGTCACATTATTCTCCATAGTGGTCTGTGTTTAGAAATACAAATATATCTGTTTATGTAGTTATATTAAAAGTGTATGTCCTTATATTCTGGAATTTTTATTTTGTAATTTTTAATATAATTATGCCAGGATTACCTTAGTATGTTTTATAGTTTTATACCTTAGTATGAGTGCTGTATTGAGTATATTTGCTAAAATAACTGTCATGGTTAGTTTATGTGCTTTCCCCATTCCCCCCAAGTTCTTAAAAAGTAAAGTACTTAATTTTTATGGGCTTTAGTACACTAGGTTACAATGAATTAATGTTTTGTGGGTTCTTTTTCTTGCATATTTTTCTGTAGTTGTCCCCAGTTTTAACCAGTGAAGTTCATAGTGTTCGTGCAGGACGGCACCTTGCTACCAAATTGAATATTTTAGTACAGCAACATTTTGACTTGGCTTCAACTACTATTACAAATATTCCAATGAAGGTAGGCATTCTTTTTTCTGCTAATTTGGAAACTCTGCTTTGCTTTTTAAAAACATCTTTGATATGTATTATTTATTTTAATTGAACCTTTACTTTTTCTCCCCATATCATATTTTCTGTTTTACTAGCCCACATTCAGTGTCTTTGACCAGGTCAGTAAATATTGAAAAGCAACAAGAAAGGATCACAGAACAAAATGCTACATTTTTTATTTCTAATAAGAACATGTTATACAAGATTTAATAAACAAATTATGTTCTCATTATTTTCATTAAAATATAATCAGTGTTTTAAATTATTTTTCTGTGATTCTTTTCATGACAGCTGTGGTATTAGATTTTACTTTGTGTTTTTTAGTGAATCTTTTTTTCTGTATTTGTATTCTTGGCCACCTAGCATTAAAGGTATTTATAGGTAACGGGTCTAATTAGGAAAAAACAACTCATAGCTTTCAGTTAGTTTATTACTGTATAACTGAAAAACTATAGATATAAGTCCTATAATTTTACTAATGAATTTTATTAGGAATCTATTACTGTGATTTTCATTATATTATTAAGTTGCTAAGGCCAGCACAATATCTGGCCAATAGAAGCTTTAGAAGCATTGTTACTGAGTAGAATTGAATTTAATTGTATTGATTATGTCTAAAATTTAAAGTAACCACTATCCTAAAAGTTCAGTTTCAGTTTTTTGCCACATCATAAACACTAAATTGCATGAGTATAATCCTTTCATTTTAAATTTCTTCCTTATGCCGTGGCTTGATTCTTCTCCAGAAATTTTAATCTTATCTTTTAGAACTTTTTGGATGCCAAAGCAATAAAGAAGTAAAATAATGTAATAAGTCTACTTTAATATGTATAATTTTATGAGTTATAGGAGTACTACTATAAGATGACTTGTTGAACTTGATATTAGTGTGCTACTGGGTGTGATTCTCTATTCTTTCTCTTTTTTTGGTAAATAGATAATGTTGAAATTCCTATTTACTATGAAATCAAGTTGCTAAACTTGTTATAGTTTGTATTTGGTATTTTATGTAATTGGTCTAATTCTCTGCAGGTATTTAAAGATGCTATTTCCTCTTTTCAACACTTTTATTTTTGATTTATGTAAATTATTTCAATTACATTATATTTGGGTATAAAAAGTATCAATAAGACAGTACATTTGGAATAGAAAAATTTTGGATTTCTGGATTAGTCATCTATGTGCTGATATAAGATAATCATTAAATTCTTTGTTATCTATGTATATAGCCAGTGGGGTTTTTTCTTCTTGTTGATTTTATTTATTTAATTTTTTTGTGGTGCTGGGTCCAAAACCACAGCTTCACATGTTCCAGGCAAACACTCTACCCTTGAGCCACATTTCCAACCCTACCTAGCCAGTGGTTTTTAAATAGAGTTCATAGTGCTGTTGAAAATTATTGCATCTTTAAATAGTTTAATTACTGGCAGACTGTCCCATTTATTTTAGCAAATTATGGTTGAATGTATTTGACCTCACTTTAAACAAAAAGCAAAATAAATAATTTCCTTATTTAGAAAGCAAAACCAAATTATTTTAAATGTTTTAAATTTTGCCTAAAGGAAGAACAACATGCTAACACATCTGCCAATTATGATGTGGAGCTACTTCATCACAAAGATGCACATGTGGATTTCCTGAAAAGTGGTAAGAGAAATTTTAAAGTATTGTTTTGTAAAATCTGTCTTATGAAAGCATACTAAACAGCTCTGAAAAGTTCTTCAATAAAGAAACCCAAATGGTTTTAGTTCATCTCTCTCCAAACTTACTTGACAATATTATTTATTAATGACCATGGAACTAATGTTTTGTAGAACTTGCATTTGGAAAGAATAGGCTAATTGAGCAAATATTGAGAAAGATCACTGTCTTTCTCAAATGCACACATTTTTCAAACTCATGGTAGTTGTGGTTTTTTTCCTATAGGCAGGTGACCTTAACAAAGAGAAAGAACAAAAGCAGGCCTAAAGGAATTAGACTTACAACTTGCCTAGATAAAAATTTTGAAATTTAAATTAGTTTTTTTTCCCTTTTAAAAATTATTAGAGCTCATCTCCAAAACTCTGACTTCTGTAACTCTATTGGTATGGTTTAAGGGAAAAGACTGGAGTTAGGAGACGGGAACTTGAGCTTTGTCACCAATTGGCAGGTCCCATATGTTTCTAGATTTGCATGCTTATAAATTAAAGATGCTGGATTAGATGAATTACAATACTCCAGCCAGTCCTTTAATTCAATGAAATTTAACATTTGAAGGTCATTTTAAAAGCCGTTAAGCTTTGACATTTGGTTAAATCTTTAAAATGTTTTCTATATAGATTGTACTATCAGAAAATTAAATTTTGATCATGTTTGTAACTATTCTGAAGTATAATCGTGAGCCATTTGTAACATTTGTTCATGTCTAAGCCATCTTGGAGTTCATCTAGAGTGAGTGGCTAACAGAAAAAAAAAAAAAAACATGAATGTATCAGTGTTTAACAAAGGAATGTAGAGAACTTTTTAAAAACATGATTTGTGGAAATTGCTAAGAACCCGTAAGGTGATGTCAATTTTTAAGATTATTTTTAAAACTTGGAAAGAATATTAAAAATACTATTTAAATGTTAAATTGTTGGTAGTACAAAATATTTATCTGAAATAGTTGTTAGCTTAACTTGTAGTTGTACATGTTAAAAATGTAGGCACCATGTGTAAAATGCTCTTATCGCAGTGGGATTAGAGCATTCTTGGGAATACAGAGGAGGCTGCTGTAATTATATCTCTGAGAGTTAGTCAAGCTGTACTGAGGAGGTGACAACAGAGCTGGGTTTTGGTGAATAGTGGGCTTACAGTTTAACCCAGATATCTCCCCTAAGCTCCAGGTCTGCCTTCTATCTTATAATTGTGTCTTATAGATGTCTCTGAGGCATTGAAAACTCAGCATGTCCAGAACAATTAATGAGCTTTGATAACTGAACTGGTCTTCTAGTGTTCCCTCTTATAGTGAATGACCCTGTCATATTTGCAGTTATATAAGGCAAAAATCTCAGAATCATCTTTGAGATATTGGTAATTTTTCATATCTAATTCATCACATTTTTTTTTTTTTAAATTTTGGTGCTGGGGATTGAACCCAGGGGTGCCTAACCCCTTAGTCATATCCCCATCCCACCCCCACCCCTGCCTCCTATTTTTTTTTAACTTTGAAGCAAGGTATCACCAAGTTGTTTAGATCCTTGCTTAATTGCTGAGGTTGTCCTCGAACTTGTGATCCTCCTGCCTTAGCCTTTCTGAGATTATAGGCATGTGCCACCATGCCCAGTCTCATCATCACATTTTCTTGATTTCATCCACTAAGTATCTCTCCAATATTTTCACATCTGCATCTCTGCAACTATTACCATCTCCCTAATTAAGCCTATTGTTTTCTTGTCCAACATCTCATAGAAGTCTCCTAAATGATCCGTCTGTATATATTTTCACCCTCCAGTGAGATCATTTTTCAGAATGCAAATTCTGATCATGTTCCCATTAGCTTAAAACCCTCCAATGCTTTTCTGTTGCCCTTGGGACAGAACTATTTCAATGTCCTACAAAGCTCTGCATTGTCTGATCTTTCCTTCTTTGTATTCTTATCTCAAAACATACTCCTCTCTGTTTCATCTGTGCATCCCTGATAATCTTCATGCTCTCTGCAGCCACAGAATTGTGTCATTTGCTATTCTCTGCCTGAATACTTTTCCCTCCATTTCTTTAGTTAATTTCTACCTATCCTTTTAGAACTCATACCAGTCTTTACTTCTCAAGGAACCTCTCAGCTGTGTTTTAGAATAGGTCAGACCTCTATTACAGGCACTAATAATGTAAATGCATCCTCTTAAAGTTTTATCAACTTTGTAGTTTTACAGTTTTTCATTATTTGATTTACATCTGTTAGAGATGTTACTGCACATTAATACAGACTCCATTAAGGCCAAAAATGCTCACTGTTATTTCTTCTTACCTATTTACTTTGTAGATCCCTTGACTGAGTTTGTCTTTAATAAACTTAGAAGGATTTGGTATAATTAGTTGTGCATTTTAGGTTCCTTAAGCCTTTGAGTGTTTAACTATGTTATTTTATTGTATGATGATGTGGGTAAGGAGGAATTATTATAGATGCTTGAAATTTTTGCCACTGACTTTCAGTTGTAGTGACCTGAAATGATTAATTAAAGAAAAATTGGAGAGAAATTGCATATTACTTTTAATTGTAGGTAATATCCATACTTGGCATTTTTCTGGGGGACTTTATAAAAAAGATGTTTTTCCAGAAGCATGTATCTTGCAAAGCTTAAACTCATTTTAAAATCTTGTTCAAACAATTTAAAGTTTGTGATTTATTTAGTAATGTTAATGTTTCTTGACAAATTTTTAAAGGTGATACCCACTTAGGTGGCAGCAGTAGAGAAGGCCCGTTTAAAGAAACGATAACTTTAAAGTGGTGCACACCAAGGACAAATAACATTGGTAGGTATTTAAAAATAATTGAAAGAGAAAAGAACAAATAAAAACATTGCACAAGTGGTATACAAAGATTGGTTTATTTCTTCTTGAATTTTTGTTTTTCATTGGTTTAGGGACTCAAAAAGCAAGTTTTTTTCTTTTAATTGTGGAAATGAATATTTCTTTATATTCTTTCAAATCAGTGTTTTCTTCTATTTCAGAATTACACTATTGTACTGGAGCTTATCGAATTTCACCCGTAGATGTAAATAGTAGACCTTCTTCCTGCCTTACTAATTTTCTTCTAAATGGTAACTCTCATCCTTTAATGGTTTTGACTGAGATTATTATAAGTGAAATCATTAGTAATAAAAGTTCTGGAAAGCTGTTTGTTTCAATATAGTCTAACCATATGTTTGCCAAAACTGTTCTAAATTTATAAATTGGAAATAGCCTTTCACAGTTTCACTAAGGTTTAAAAAAATAAAATGATTTTATGTCTTTCAGACTATTGTATCTAAGTGAGTTTTATTTAACATATTTTTAAGCATTCTTATTTTTAAAAATTTGGCCTCTAGTGTCTTAACTTTCTTTTCTTTTTCAGAATCTAGAATAATATAGACCGTTATAGGTTGGCCCTTTGATTTTTTTTTTTTTTCTCCCCAGCTGGGGTTGAACCCAGGGCCTCACAAACGCTAGGTGAGCACTCTAGCACTGTACTACATCCCCAGCCCTGGCCCACTGAATTTTAAATTACAAAGTATACATGGACTTATTTCTCTTGAAATACTTTATATATAATTACTGTATTTTAATATTACACCATATGATTCTTACTTATGTCCTTATATTTGTGGTTTCCTTATATGAAAAAAAAATTATAAGTCTAAATTATCAGATTCTGTCTTCTAAATCTAGATTTTAAAAGCTCTTCATATGATCAGCTAGATTTTTGGAACCATTGATCTAAAAAGTCAATCTGTCTTTACTATAAGGTTAATCTCATTGTTATGTTAAGCACAACTTTAATTATCACAGTGTAAAGTACAGATGTAACAATGTTTGGACATAAGAAGTAGCAAGTAGTTATGATAATAGAACTGATAGGAGGTATTATAAAAGGTGAATTGATACTGGGTCTTCTCCCCAAATATTTTATAGAATTAATAATCTGAGGATTATCTAGCAGTTGTCTTAGTTTTCTCTTTAAATGTCCAGTAGAAAAATTGTACGTGAACTTAAAATTGGTTGTACCAGAAACCATTATACTTGTTTTGGAAAATTGCAAATTTCTGTGTAAGTTTGTAGTATCTGAGAATAAACTAAGGCTAGAATTCAGATTTTTAGTTATTAAAATGTAGATATACTAAATTAGCAGTGCTGGTTAAAATATGGGAATCAGTAAATAAAATTTAAAAATCTCGACATAAATCTCAAGGGAATAAATAAATCTAATTTGAATTGTGTTACTGATAGGGTTCTTGCTTTTGACAGGTCGTTCTGTTTTGTTGGAACAACCACGAAAGTCGGGTTCCAAAGTCATTAGTCATATGCTTAGTAGCCATGGAGGAGAGATTTTTTTGCATGTCCTCAGCAGTTCTCGATCCATTCTAGAGGATCCACCTTCAATTAGCGAAGGATGTGGAGGGAGAGTTACAGACTACCGGATTACAGTAAGACTTTAATAAATTTTATGTTGAGTCTATCATCAGTTAGCAAGTAGTTATTGAGTTCCTGTAATATGCTGAGATCTGTGAAATAAAGAGTTTGGAAGAAGTTGATTTGTTATTTTAAATAGATGAGCTTTCTTCAATACTTGATCAAAAGATCTGCTTATCAGTATGTAGTCTTCCATATCATGTATTCAGTGAGGAGTATCTGGATTGTACTTGGAAGTATTTGGATTGTACTAACATGTTGGAATTACAGAGAAGGAAAATTCATCTAAACTAATACTTTACATGAAATATAATTTCTAGTAATTTAAATGGTAAACAAATCTTTGAGTATTTGTATTGCTACCACTTGAAATAACATTAATTATTTATTTATATTATTGGGAGGAACACACAAAGAAATTGTATTTTTGCTAGAATTCCTGTCATTTTGATTCTGATTGTTTCATTCTTCCTCTCCCATTTTCATATTTGATATTTCATGACTGTCTGCTTTTTGAGGTGGTTGTAAAAATTAACTGTGTTGTATGTGTACAAATATACTTTTTAAACCAGAGTGTTATATACTTTAAGTAATTGTTTTTGACTAGGCCTTTCTTTTCTTTCTTTCTTTTTTTTTTTTTTTGTAATAAAGAGAAAGCTCATCAGTATTCATTGTGGAAAATATAGAGCATGCAGATATCTAAAAAAGCAAAAAAATGTAAATTACCTATAATTTCATTGTTTAACAGTATCCACTGTTAACATTATGATGTTATGTCAAGGTTGTTTTTAAGGAAGCAAATTGGTCTTCTAATGTAAATAACTCATTCTTTTATATAATAGAAAAGAGTTAAATTATAGGAGTGAAATAAAATGAATGTTCCTGGTTTTTTAAAGAGGGAAAAATAGCATGAATGCATTTATGTTGAGGCTTTCTTTATTTCCCTTGTATGGGGGCTGGGGAGATAGCTCAGTTGATAGAGTGCTTGCCTTGCAAGCACAAGGCCCTGAGTTCGATCCCCAGTACCTCAAAAAAAAAAAAAAAAAAAATTTCCCTTGTATGAAGGCTAATAGGTTTCAAGTTTGAAAAAAGTAGTGAGGTTGGGGGACAGCTGTTAGAGAAAATGTTTTGTTGCAAATCACAGGAGAGAAGACATCAGGGAAAGAGACTATTACGTGTAATCCATACTGAAACAGTAGAAATAGTTTCTAATTGTATCTTATTTGGTTATCATTAGGATTTTGGTGAATTTATGAGGGAAAACAGATTAACTCCTTTTCTAGACCCCAGATATAAAATCGATGGAAGTCTTGAGATCCCTTTGGAACGAGCAAAAGATCAGTTAGAAAAACACACCCGTTACTGGCCTATGATTATTTCACAAACCACCATTTTCAACATGCAAGCGGTAAGTGTGAAATAGTTTCACTTTTCTTCTAGATTAGTTATATATTCTTTGTAGAAACAAATTAGAAAACTTGTAATTTATACCTTTTCTCAAGCAAAGAATACAATATGAGTTTGCTCCAGTTAAAGAATTAGTAATTGAGAATTTAAGTAGTAGTTATGGATTCTCTCACCATGGTAATCTTTAAAGTCAGTTTTAAAATCAAGTTCGCCTAGATGCTTTGATATTTGTTTTTCAAGACAGATTTTCTTTTTTCTTTTAAAAAATAATCTAACAGGTAGTTCCATTAGCCAGTGTTATTGTGAAAGAATCTTTGACAGAAGAAGATGTGTTAAACTGTCAAAAAACAATATACAACTTAGTTGATATGGAAAGAAAAAATGATCCTCTACCTATTTCCACAGTTGGTACAAGAGGAAAGGGCCCTAAAAGGTAGTTTTTTTTCCTTATTTTGCTTATGTATCACATTTACTTGACACACAATGTTTCTTAATATAACTTATTCTACATGTAAATTATATTTGAGGGTGTGTATATATACACATGTACCTAATGAGGGAGATGTGGTATAGAATAGCAGACATAGATATGTTGTAACTTAGAATTCCACCACTGGCTACTGGATATGAGGGGGAAAAAAATCCATATTTATTTCCTTTTACTTTATCAGTAGCAAGTAATAATTCAGTATTAATGATAAATAAATATTTAAAGAGCATTTCTGAGAATGTTGTTTTAAATCTTTCCCACAGAGACGAACAATACCGTATCATGTGGAATGAATTAGAAACCCTGGTCAGAGCCCATATCAACAACTCAGAGAAACATCAAAGAGTTTTGGAATGTCTGATGGCATGTAGGAGCAAGCCCCCAGAAGAAGAAGAACGAAAAAAACGAGGAAGAAAGAGGGAGGACAAAGAGGACAAATCAGAGAAAGCAGTGAAAGATTATGAACAGGAGAAACCATGGCAAGATTCGGAGAGGTGATTTCTTAGCATTAATAAAGCCCTAGGATACCTTTTGTTATATCACATTCTGTGTATAGCACTTTCAAATTTCATTTAATATGTGTTTATTCATTTTATAACTAATTTTATCATTCTTAACTCCAGATCTTTCTTGGATTTAAAAATGTATGTGTTTACTGTTGGCAAATATAGTGTAATTTTTCCTAATTAGCTTCTGAGAGTCATAACACATTTTTGTTATCAGTACATGCTTTATGTGTTAAGAATTTCAAAAACAATTTTATTCTTCAGTTTCAAAATACTTAACTCCTGTGATGTGCCAGGTATTTGGCACAAGATCTCTGCCCTGGAAGAACATGCAATATTATGGTAAAGTCAGGCAAGCAAGTCAGTGATGACAGGAAAATGGGAAGTGCTTGTAAAATTAGACACAGGATACCCTTAGGAGCATAGAAGAGCATACAGTTCTTATTCGAAAACATTCTTTAATAGTATGCTCTTTTCCCTTAGTTTGTGATTTATATAGTGATGTCAAGGTTAAATATGGAAAAACATAATAACAATCTATAAGTTAAAATATCAGCTGGCTACATCTTCTATTACATTGACATAAAATCAGGCAATCAACTAGATAAATGTTATAATGACATTATAATTAGAAAGTTCCTTAAAAACAAAACCTTTTATTATGGAAAATTTCAAACATAAACAACAGTAGAACAAAATAAATAATCATGATCTACCTTCAACAATTATTAATTTATGGCAGATCTTAGTTCATATGTATATATATATTCACATCCACTACCCTCACCACCCCCCTCATAGGAATATTTTGAAGCTAATTCTGGAAATCATATCATTTCATCCATAAATAGGTAGAACATTTTTATTCTCTTTGACTTTAGACTTTTCCTTAGGGCTACTGAGCTTTTGAAACAAAATTGGCTCACTATGTGAAGAGAAAAAAAGAACTTATTCCATTCCAACTGACCTTCAAATATACCTCTGTATATTTTGAAAAAGAGTTTTTGTTCCTTGATGAAACTCAATAAAAGCTTGAAGTTAAGTTCCTAACTGTGAAAACTTCATTTCCATAGTACATAGCTTATAGAACAAGTGATAGTAAACGTCTTAATCTTAATTATAATTTGGAGTAGAATTTTGTCCACATCTTTAAAATTATGAGGTATCTTCTGAAGATAACATTACTTATCACCTTTTTAATGTTATCTTCTTAAGTTTTCCTCTAGTTTTTCCTGTTTTACAGCCAATTCCTGAATTACTGCGTTTTTATTATGAAGGAAAGGGATTTGTGTTTGTTTCCTTCCCTGGTTTTAGATTGAAGTTTCTGATTAGCCCCTGGGTTTATTTTGTGAGATCAGCTATCTTTTATAAAGAATGATATGCAAAGATGGTTTAATTATTGAACTATTTGTAGACTTTTTAAGATTTAACTATATTTCATTTTTTGTCCCTCTAAAAGATTGAAAGGAATCTTAGAACGTGGAAAAGAAGAGTTGGCTGAAGCTGAGATTATAAAAGATTCACCTGATTCCCCAGAACCTCCAAACAAAAAGCCCCTTATTGAAATGGATGAAACTCCACAGGTGGAAAAATCAAAAGGTAAGGTATAACCATGGTAACTATGTAAAAATTTTTCTAATTTAATTTTGTACAGTGACATTTAATTTTGTTGTGTCTTTGGGGAAGAGCTCCTAACTATTGCTGAATTTTGTTCAGGAGATTCTCTGTTTATAGCTTTGAAAGATATAGGTAGTAAATATATTTGTCAGTCATTTAAAAAAAAAAAAAAAAAAAGTCCTGTTTTTTTTCTCCATTAATGTGAAGCCTTTGGAAAGTTAGCAATTTTACTATAAAGTCTGTGCTGTAAGAAATTCTGAGTCTGTAAACTTGAAATTCTAAGTATTCTGATACTATCCTAAGTACTAGATTACTGAAGACAGACTCTTTTCCCTAAATTCTCTCTTACTTATAGGCTGAGAAGTTTAATTTCCTCATGTAGGCATTAAAGGTATGATTTGGAATTGAGAGCTCCTGAAATAATTCTAGGTTTTAGTGATTTTGAGGGTAAACTAGGTTGAGTCCTTTTAGGATATATGGAAAGTGGTATGCCATCATCAGGCTGATATCTTGCTACTGTGCCTCTTCTAAAGCCATAAAGACTTCAGGGCTGACCATATTACCATAACTCGCAGCTCAGCCTAGGTAGTAGGTAAGCTTGTTTGCCTTATATATTCTTGAGTCATAGTATACATATTTTATGTTATGTGTTATGTTCTTTGGTTTACTAGCTCCCTCGAAATCAGAATTTGAGGTCACCCTTAAGGTGATCTGGCCATATTTGCCTTTCAGACATTTGCCAGAGTATGTTGAAAATAGTAGGACTTAAATAAATGTCTATTGATGAATTGTCTTACTTCTTATGTGCCCAAATATGCCATTGTTGATTAGAATGAGAAATTTAGGTTTACTCTTAACAGTATAGGTTGGAAAATAGTACTCTAAAAAATTCGTACTGTCAGTATTCGTACTGACAGATCAGAAATAGCCAAAACACATATTAGTAAAAAATGACTACATAAAAGTATGCCCAAGAATAATTATTGTCACACAGGCCTACTCTTCCCTCTTAATCATTCAGGCTTCAACTTAAATGACCCCTTTTTTTAAGAAAGAATTCCCTAACTTCCTTTCACAATTAAGTCAGGTGCTGCTTCTGTGTGTTTTCATTGTGTCCTAGAATTGCTGCTGTGGTAGCTCTTAAGAGTACTGTATTGATATTGCTGCTGCTGCTTCTTCTTCTTCTTCTTCTTCTTCTTCTTCTTTTTAAAATATTTTTTGTTGTAGATGAACACAATACCTTTATTTAATTTATTTATTTTTATGTGGTGCTGAGGATTGAACCTGGTGCCCCACCAAATGAGGCAAGCACTCCACTGCAGAGCTACAACCCCAGCCCCTTGACATTGCTTCTTAACATCTCACTCCTGCTAGACTGAAATATTTTCAGAGCAGGGTTGTTTTTAATTTACTCTTATATTATCAACCAACACAGGCCCACTTATCCTGAGTTATGTGTTAAATGAATGAGTAAATGAATGAATATGTAATAAGTTTAGGGGGTCCAAAGTAGGCTGTAAATCCATGTATACTGTGATTTCAGTTTTGTTTAAAAAGTTTTCATTCACCTATATACTAGTTTGTCACTTAGGTGCATTATCAGCTGTCATTAAGTTAATTGGAAATTAAATGATGCTTTTTACCCTGGAAACATTGTAGAGTGGACCATATAAGAAGCAATTTGATTGCAAATCTGTTTGCCCATGAAACTTTCCATTTAGACTGATATTCTGTTTTACCACCTAAATCGTATGTCTCTTTTGATCAGCCACTTATATGGGTTTTTTATCAAAACTGTTTCATCTGCTTTGGAAAATTACTTCCTTGTCCTCCCCAATTTTGTGCCTGCTCTAAACGTTGCTCTTAAGATTGTACTATTCTAAAATGTGCCCTCTAGATTGGGTGCAAATGTATTCAGCTTTCTTTGTATGATTCAGTAACAGAAAAAACAATGTCATTTTGTTGATAGACATTGAATTTAAGTCCAAAATACTTAGTTGTTAGATTAGTGGTATTATGGATGATTTTTATTTGCTCCTTTATGTGTTTTATTGTATTCTAAATGCTAATGAATATGTATTAATTTAGTAATAAGAAAAATAAAATAATTTTATTTTTTAATTTACTTTTTAAAAATTTATATGCGGTGACTCTCTGGTCTGAGATTCTGTGAGTTTAGACATTGAATCTACTTGTAGAAGAGTCCACCCCTAAGATTCTCCTGCACTGCCCCTTTGTAGTCAGCACACACTGTCAATGACTGTCCTCAGTCCCTGGTAACCACTGATATGTGACTGTATCTTTTTCAGAATGTTTTATAAATGAATCGAATACTATTCTGCCTTTTGACATTTGCTTCTTTCACATGGCATAATGCATTTGAGATTCATCTGTGTTTTGTGTTTATATCACTAGTGTGCTCTTTTTATTCCATTTATTTTTAAAGTATGTAACTAACTTTATAAGGAACTGCCACATTGTTTTTCAAAAGTAGTTGTGTCTCCACCAGCATTGTAGAATTCTGGTTATTCTGAATCCTTGTCAGCACTTGCTATTCTTGTTAGGGTTATTTATTGTTGTTTTAGATGTTCTAATAAGTATGTAGTGGGTAATTCATCATTGTTTTAGTTTACATTCTTATGTGACTAATGATGACAAGCCTCTTTTCATTTGCTTATTTGCCATCTGTATGTTTATTTTGGTGAAAGGTCCTTTCAAATTGTCCATTTTTAAATTTGGTTGGTTGTTTTCTTATGGTTGAATTTCGAGAGTTCTTTATTCATTCCTTTGTTGGATATGTGACTTGCAAATATTTTCTCCCAGTGTCTGACTTGTCCTATTAATGATGAATTTTGCAAAACATTAGTTTCTAATTTATTGAAGTCTTAATATTATCAATTTTTGTTTTTATGATGCTTTTGGTGTTACATGTAAAAAAATCTAACTCATAGGAGTTCTGTAATTTACATTTTACATTTAAGCCATGATCCATTTTGAGTTCTTTTTGTGTAAGGTGCAAAATGTGGATCAGTATTCTTTTTGATTTTTTTTTTTTTTTTTTTTTTTTTGTAGTACCAGGAATTGAACTCAGGGCCTCATACATGCTAGCCAAGTACTCTTACTGAGCTATACACTCAGACTTTCTTTTTTTCCTCTCTTCTTTTGTGGTACTGGGAATTGAACCCCAGTCGTATTCTACCACTCTACCCCTTTTTGTTTATTATATTGAGACATAGTCTCACTAAATAGCTCAAACTGTCCTCAAATTTGGAATCTTCCTACCTCAAGTCTCCCAAGCAACTGGGATCACAGTTGTGTGCCTGGCTTCAATATTCTTGTGTGTGTGTGTGTGTGTGTGTGTGTGTGTAGGGTTTTAATTGTTCCAGTAGTGTTTGTTGAAAAGACTGTCCTTCATTGAGTTGTCTTTGTGTGTTTATCAGAAATTAATTGACTATGTGGGATCTGTTTCTGTATTCTCTTATATTGTGTTGGTCCTGTGTCATCTTTCACCAATCAGCGCTGTCATAATGACTACAACCTAAGTTTTGAAGTCATATTGTAAAAAGTCCTCTACATTATTTTTTCTTTTCTTTTTCAGAATTGTTTTGGCCATTGTAGTTCTTTTGTCTTATATTATGCAGGAAAGAGTTAACACAGCAGATCTGAGGCTATGCTTATTAGAAAAGCTTGCTTATAAGTCTGGCCCTTGACTTGGCTTTTGAAATATCCCTAGATGATGAAGTAATTTTTCCTTACTTTTGAACTTAACACCAACTTTCCTTCTGGAAGTCTAGCATTTTGGTGGTTATGGCTAGGCAGAGAATGCTTACATAATCAGCCCCTAGTAAAACCCTGAACTCTGGTCTTAAACAGGCTTTACTGGGAGAAATGTTACACACATGTGGTTAAATTTTTCTCTGGAGGCAGAAAGCATGGATCTGGAAATGGATTCCTGTAATTTGTGCTTAATTTGTTTTTCCTCCTTATTGATCTGGCTATATATCCTTACTCTGTTGCTGTAATAATTCTTAGTCATGACTAATAAATCCACCTTTAGACACTTGAGTTCTTCCAGCAATCACTGAACTAGCTAGTACTCTTGGGGATTCTAAAACATAAATTTTAGAACATGATAAAGGTGCTGTTGCCTTAATTGTCTAAAATGAACTATAGAATTATAGGCAAGTTTATTAAATTTGTAAATTTTGAAGTATTAAATAACATTTTCTTACCTTTTTTCTGTCTTTTCTAATATAATACCAGGGCCAGTGTCCTTATTATCCTTGTGGAGTAATAGAATCAATACTGCCAATTCCAGAAAACATCAGGAATTTGCTGGACGTTTGAACTCTGTCAATAACAGAGCTGAGTTGTATCAACATCTTAAGGAGGAAAATGGGTTTGTGTTATTTATTTTAGAAATCCGTTTTGTTAATTGCCTATATAGCCTTATTAAACACTGTTTGTTGTGTTCAGCAATTTTTCACTACTATGATGAATTGATACATGTTACCTATAAGGAATAAAAAAATTAAATTGTTTGATTCTTGGTACTCATTCTCACATTGCTTATGACCCTGAAAGTACAGCATTATTTTTTTCAGTACTTGGTGAGCATCATAGAGAGGGGGAAACTATAAAGAACACATAGTATGCAATACTGAATCTGCATAAAATAACAAGGGGAAGGTATTTTCCAATCTGAAAATAATACAGTATTAAAAATATGGATTATTTTAATCAATTTTTTAAGGAGAAATTCTCTTAAAATGTATTGGTAAAGGAATTGTTAATAGAAAAGGAAATGAATCCTTGACTGAATGGTAGAGATTTTTTTCCCATATTTTTGCTTAGAGTGATAGGAAAAATCTGGTGGCCTTTGAAATTCAAACTTGGGAAAGTCACTTAATCTCTCCAGGCTCAGTTTTTAGCTATCTGCAAGATAAGTAAGTTGGACTAACTAGAAGATCCTTAACTTTAATCCTTTCCTAAAGTGCTCGTTCTGTTCTATGAATATATTAGATTTTAGTTTCCATCTATAAGGTAGATAATTAAGTGGAAAAAATATGGAAAGTTAATGTTTTAATTTGACAATTCATTTTTGTCCCTTCTCTTTTCTTTAGGATGGAGTCAGCAGAAAATGGAAAAGCTAGCCGTCAGTGAGGAGAGACTTGAAGAACTAAATTTAGTATATTGCAAAAATATTTTGGACAAGAATTTGATATAAGTACTTTTACAGCAAGATTGTATAGCTATGTTGTCTGGACTGGTTTTTACATTTTTAAATATTTCAACAACTATCTTTTTTGTACTAATTGTAAAATTGGCACATATGTCAAAAATATACATTTGAGATTTGTCCTTCCAACTCACACAAGTTTATTTTACGGTAAAAGGTGTTCCCTCTGGAAATGTTTTTAAAAAAAATTCTTAGGCTTCTCTTTGCCAAATAAAACTATTAAAATATCTGAAATGCAAAATATTGGAGTGTTACTTTAAGAAAAGGTATTATTCATTTAATGACTGACAACACTTAGGAGTTTTTAGAGTTTAGGTAAGATTTGAAATATTTAATATAAAACTTTACTGTTATTCTGCATCATATATCAGGTGCTTATAAGAATGTTTATTTTGAATTATTTTGCCTTTGTGTTGCTGTGCATTTATGTGTGTGTGTTTTGGTTTTTCATTCTTCTGAAATGTCATGGTTTATATTAAATGTTTTATAAGCCTTCATCCTGTGTTGCTTCATCTGGAAGCTTATAACATGTTATAAGAAACATGTTATTTCAGTGTGAAACACCATTTTTAGGTTTGTCATTTTTTTACTAGAGAAGGGAAAGGCTTTCTATATTGTTTTTCTATACAGGAATCTTATGTGTGGAGTTAATGATTGTAGGAATCAAAGTTATCCCATTGAGAATAGGGGCACTTTCAGTTGTATTAAGAGTCTGCTGTCTTAAAAGCTCATTTATTTATTTAGTTAGTTAGATGATATTTTTATTTTATTTTATTAAATTTTTATTGGTTCATTTATTTTAATTAATTTTTTACTTTTTGAAACCTTTAAAATTTTTTTCTTCTTTTCCCATTTATTTTTATAATTATAATTTTAAGGCAAAATTTTTTCAGTCCTCTTACCACATGGTATGTTTGACTATTATATGCAGTCATAAATGCTATGAGATTTTATTCCAAAAAGCCCCAGAGTATTTGAATATTATTCAGATTCAGTATATGAACACACACAATCATCAAAACAACTTACTAGAATTATTAATGTATAGATTGATTGACATTAATGCAACATATATGTATTAAGAATCAGTTCAGTCTGAAAACTACATCACTTGCTTTTGGAGGACCATCACAAATTGTTTGAGTTCTTCAAAATTTCACTTGATCCTGACAAGTGAACTAATGTACCTTTACTTCTGGGCAAAACAGTTTGTAATTTTTTATTTGAGGTCATTTTATAAGGTATTGAGTTATTTGCTTTGATGTTTCTGGCACATTTCAGTTAAAATCATCAGTATAATTTTATATGTTGGGAACAAAAGCATCCAGATATTAATTTGTTATGGAGGTGCTGTCAAAGTGAGCAGATCTAGAAAATTCCATATTATCATGAAGATGTGAAGGATTAGACTTAAGAAAAGCAGAATCTGAATTTGAATTTAGGAGATTTGAGATCTCTGTTTCAGTAGTGAACATATTAGATTGAACTGTAGGAAACTAATTATTTTTTTATGTAAAATATAATTGAATATTGGCAATATGGTTCAATCTACATATTTGTCATTGTATCCAATTACATATTCAGTAGAAACTGAATTTAACAGCTTGTATATATTGAAAGAAGTTCTTCATAGAACTGGGCACAGTGACTCATGCCAATAATCCCAGCAGCTCAGGAGGCCGAAGTAGGAGGATCCCAAGTTCAGAGCCAGCCTCAGCAATTTAGTGAGGCCCTAAGCAACTCAGTGAGACCCTGTCTCTAAACAAAATACAAAAACGGGCTTGGAATGTGATTCAGTGGTTAAGTGCCCCTATGTTCGATTCTTAGTACCAAAAAAAAAAAAGTTCTTCCTAGAGAAAGGTGCGAACTTAATACTTGTCTGATTAGAGATTTTTGTATTCGTAATGTTTTAAATGAATTCCATAGCTCTTTTGAATCATTCAGAAATGAAAAGATCCAAGAAAGGAAAGGTGATGCTAAATTAAGTGCCTCTATAATTACTTCTTAAATAAGGAATGGGGTAATAAACTATTTAGAATATTAAAAAGCAAAAATATTCTGCTTTAAAACACAACCAACCTACTGTATCCTTGGATTTAACCACCCATGGATCAGAATATTTGAGGGAAAAAATTGCATGTGTACTGAATGCGCTGACTTTTCTTGCATGAATCTCTGAGTAATGGAGTATAACAACTATGTAGCATTTACATTGTCTTAGGTAGTATAAGTAATCTACAAATTATGTAAAGTATGTGGGAGTATGTATTTAGGTTATATGGAAATACTAAACCATATTTTATAAGGGACTTAAGTAACCATGGGTTTTAGTATCCACAGGGATTGGTAGAGTCCTAGAACCAGTTACTCAAGGATACTGAGGGATGACTATAAATATAATAAATTAATATACCCCAAGTTCAAGATCATCCTTGGGGATCATAAAGGAATAGAATAGAAGGAAAAATGAAAGGGAGGTAAGAATAAGGAAGAGCTACTGGAACTGGAGAGGATCAAGACAGCCAAGGTATCAGATATGCCAACCAAGATTCTGTTTATGACTTCCAAAAAGCCATTTCCTTGGTATCCTGGAATAGAGACTAAATTGCAGCAATCGAAATGTTCCTGGAATGAAGTTAAAAGTAGATGATGATGAGTGTTGTCAAACTTATTCTGAAAAATGTCTTTGCTTATTAAGGTGACTTGGTAGACTTGAGGGAGTATCTTATTTTTTGGTGATCCTTTTTTGGGCAAGTGTGATGAGCTTGTTTATAGGCTAAAGGAAAAATATAGTTATGAGGTAACAATTCCTGTAATTCTTTGCCCCTGCATAGTAGAACTTTTAAGTCATTGCCATATTTATTTTTTTATTGTTAATCATACATTTTATACTGAGGGTTGTAATGAGTTCTTTGGTTTTCTATATGAAGCTTTTTTCCTCCTTTGAAGATGCTGTTCCAGTAGTGGAACTATTTAACCACAATGGATAAGTCCTTAAATGATTTGTTTATGGTAATGGTGGCCAGAGTGACAAATTTATAATCAACTGTTCAGGCTTCCAAGGGGAAATAAGTGATTAGAATTCATTGCAGTTAACAAAGTATGAATTATTTATCACTTGTCTTTTTGATTCAGCAAGTGATTATCTAATTTCTAAGTCAGTTAGCTATTTCTCAGTTGTTGCTGTGTGGACTTCTGACAACACTCTACCTTTCTTCTCATTAATGAGATTCATTTCATAATGGAATAAGAATTGATGTTTTGGAAGTTGTGAAGTGGCTGCTGTTGTTTCCATAGATCTTTTCTTTGTAAGGTTGATGCTGAGAAGAGTGGCACAGTTTTCCATAACTGAGGTAAAGGTAGAACTTTGTACTCCAGGACGGGTGACTTTCAGAACCTTTGCACACCTATTTCTTGGGTCAGCATAGTAGTAAGGTTCTTAAAACACCAAGGACTGAGAAATTGGTGTACTTTCTTACAACACCAGAACATTACGTTATAAGGGCTGTTTTCAATGTTAGATGAGTATAGAATGCTATTTTCAATTAACAATCCATTATCTGGCTCCAGAGTAAGGCAGTTTCCACTATATGATGATGTTCTCAATTGTACCAATCTTGTACTCTGGTAACAGCATGTGAAGTTTGGGTGGACATTTCCATCAGGACTCCTTCATTTAAACATTACTTCCTGAACTGTTCTGTTTGGAAACCATTCTAAGAACTGCTATTGCTGCTCTATTGGACCAGGATTTAGTAATAGAAACTGGTTTCAGGATAGTTAATACAAATTACTCAGGATTATAGGAGTTTAGATAACAAGCAAGTTTAGCAAAAAGCAAACCAATCCTCTCCTTTATGAATGTGGAGAAACTTTTGTCCACAGAATGTGAGGCAGGGAATTCTTTAGGTTTAGGGAGGTTTAGATCAAAAGCATCTGAACGTCCAGGTCCCCAGAATTGGTGCACAAAGAAGAAATTCCCAAGGGGAATATTGGAAATCTGATTCTGGGGGATACCCATATAGTATTTGATCAGTTGTGTTAGGTTGGAGCTAGCTTTCTGGGCCTAAATTATACTCATTTGCTGATTTTATTTTATTAAAGGAGTTGAGTTACCATCTTCTTGGACATGAAATGTGCTAAAAGGGACTGGGAATTAAGTTGCCCAGTAGTAGGCGTTATCAATTGAATTGGATTGTTAACTATTGGATATTTGTTAGATTGACCTAAAAGAAGCAAACAAGAAACAAAATTCAACAAATAACCATTTTTAACTGGGTCCAGTGGCACATGCCTGTTCCCAATGACTTGGGTAGCTGCAGCATAGGCAATTTAGTAAGACCCTGTCTCAAAATATTATTGAGCACTGATTATTTCTGGAAATGACTGATACCCAACAATTGGCTTTTCAGTTTAACACTGATCCTATGTGGGACTGGTTTTGTAAGCCAAAGGTAAGTTTATGATGTTTAAGTTCATGCTTTAAACTTAGAATTTCTGGAAGAATGAGAGGGCTGGCAAATTAACTCAATGGTAGAATGTCCTTAATTTGAATCCTCAGTACCACCACCAAAAAAAAAAAAAAAGTTGACTTGAGGGTTGATTAGTTGATTAGTTTCCCCCGTATTCTCTTTTTGACCTGATTTACAAAGGGATATGGGAAGCATCTATTGATACCCCATATGTCTGTGCCTTAGGTCCTCCTGAAAATGGTTATCACATTAGTGATTCCAAAGAGGTATGAAAGGGACTATCTTCGTTCTTGTTTTGAGCCTTTGATTTGGGGTTACTTCATCTGTTCAACAATCACTTGATATCATCTCTTCATTGATCTCAACTGCCATCTGCCCTTCCTCTTTGGTTTTCTCTCCCTCTCTCTCTCCTCCTCCCTTTTTCATCTTTCCTTTTATCTTCATCTGGTAGATTTTGCATTACAACCTTGATGTTCCTTCTGTATATTCAAGGAGTTTGTTAAGTTTCTAAGTTTGTTAATCCTTAATTATAATATAGAAGAAGGTTTTGAAATCAGCTCATTAGTAGTTGCAACTAACCAAGTTAGGAGGCTTTAGAAAAACATTTTGGCAAAGGGCCTAAATTCCTAAACTCTGTGTGCATGTGTGTATGTGTGTTGGTTAAAAACTCAACAGAGAACATTTCTTTTTTTTTTTTTTTTTTTTTTTTTTTTTTTTGTGGTGCTGGGGATTTGAACCCAGGGCTTTGTGCTTATGAGGCAAGCACTCTACCAACTGAGCTGTATCCCCAGCCCAACAGAGAACATTTTAAAGCTCAAAACAAAACTGCAGTTGAAACAGTAATGAATTAATACTCCGATTTCAGTTAACACATTGAGTTCAAGCTGGAAAACAATTCAAGCTGCATAACTAATTGCTGGGGGGGTTTTTGGGGTTTTTTTTTGTTTGTTTGTTTTTGTTTTTTTTTTGAGAAGGAAGATGAGGTGACTGATTTTCACATTGATGTGATTAACAAAGGTGGCTTTAGATATTGTGGATGGCACTAAGTTGGAAGGAGTAACTCGTTATAGAAAAATCAAGAAGACTGTGGAGCAATCATTTGATGAACAGCAAAACTTATTGGAAAGTGAAATCTGGATGTTGTTGCATATATCATGGGACTGGTTTATAGTGTAACTACAAGGGAATTTCAAACAGGCTCAAGTTTGATCATTCTTATTCCTGATTGCTTAACTGAGTGTGTGGCATATCCAGGTTTCCGAGATTCAGAATACAAAGCATGTGCTGTTAAGAATCTTGAAGCGATTCATATTTAGTGAAAGACAAGTTGGTTGTACCTTTCCTAAATAATGTTTCTGAAAACAGGAGTCCATTGGAGATGGTGAACAATTAGTTTAGACATTTAACTCAAAGTAGCTGAAATTCCCCCAAATTAAAAAGCTATGAAATTTTCCATAGAAGTTCCATACACAAATTACATCAATTTGAAAGAAGTTCTAAGGGAATCACTCTGATATGGGTTATTTAATTCAGAGAAGAGAAATGAACAGACATGATAGCAGGTTGCCAAGTGCACATTTTGTATTCACAACAAGTGTATTGGGATAATTACCCTCAATTTATAAAATTAAGAATAATTTATCAAAATAATAACTACCCAAGGCCACACATACCATAAATTACAGTTAAATTTTGAAAACCTGTTTCACTATAGACATCAAGTTCTTAAATCACCATACTTCCTGTGTTTGCAGTATATCATGAGATAGATGAGCAAGACAAAAGAAGATGGTGTTAGTAGTAGAAATTGAATCTGTTAGCAAACTTTTTCTAACTATGGTGGCCCATAAAATTGCAATAAATAATGTCTTGTTGAGATTATTTAGGAATAATAATTAGGGCATCGTCTAAGTGATGGCTCTGTTCCTTTCAGGTATGTGAATCTGATAAAACTGAATAACTAATGTGTATAGAACATAACATGTATACTGTATTTTTTGAGTTTTCGTACTTGATATATTCTTAAAAATTTCCCCCCAAATCACTGTTTCTTCTAAAAATATTAGAAAAATATGGGGAAGAAATCAAGCAATCGTATTTCTACTACAGTTAATACTAAGCACTGTTTTAATCATTTAGTTGGTTATTGCTTGTTAGTATAAAGATTCACTGAAAACTATGGTAAAAAAAAACAAAACTAAGCAACTATCACAATCTTACCTTGTATGTTGGTAAAGTCAGAAAAGTTCCATATTTTGTTGCCAATAAGTTTTTGGAGGCATATGGGTAACCTGTCACAATTTCAGTAGAATCTGGGTTTTAAACAGTGTGGTGTTTGACAAAATTTGAGAATTCATTTACCACCCAAAGTTCCATGTCTGAGATTCAGTCACTCAGCATATGGATGCATTATAGTCTTTGAGCCTACGTTCATTTAGTCTAAATGAATTTACAAATTTGGATAACTCAAGAAGGGAAACTTCAGGTAAACCACATAAACTGAGTAAATGATGAGGTCTCCTTAGAAGAAAATGAAATTTTCATAATCACATCACATAATAAGCCTTGATCTAAAAGGGTGCTGCTGAAATTGTGATTTTTAAAGGCAAAAAAGAGTTGAATGAGATGTACTATCCCATACAGATGTATGTGTCCTCATGCCAGAGGGGGAATTGTTTTTGTGGGAATTGCAAACGAGTGAATCTATTGAGAAACGTCAAGAGATTCAGATGTATGATTTTGCTCATGAAGGTACTGTTGATCAGGCTGGCTTGACATGGGTAGTCATTTGAACTCAAAGGGAAAATGGGAGGCTGCCAATGTGTCCCTTGCTGATGCCGAAGTTGTCAAGAGACTGATGATTACATATCTTTCCAGATAGAATTGAACCAGAGCCACTCCATTTGCTGGGAAATGCTGTCTTTGAAGGTGGTGCTTCTGAAGGCATGGCTATATCCAGCATTACTGTCTCAGAGATCAAAGGTCCACAAAAATAAAAAAAGTACTTGGGTAATGAAAGGAGGGCTTGTGAATACCATGCTTGACTAATTCGTTTTGAAACAAGGTCAGGTAAAATAGGATGCTTTTGTATTTTTGTTCTGTAGATTAGGGTGTGCCTCTGTAGAGTCTTACCTAGTTTTCCTGCAAACATTCATGGGAATTAAAATCTGCTAATGAAGTAGTTGTTAATACCATGGAAGGAATAACCTTAGGAAAAGCAAAAGAATATCAAGGTTTGTTGTCAAGGACATTTCCTTTAATGATTTCTATGATACCTGCTGTACAATATGGCCCTGTAATCTTTGTGCACTTTTGGAACAAAGTACTTGGAGTATTAGACATAGTTAGATCAGAGTTAGGAATGATCTGTCTTAAAGTAACATAAAAACTGGGAACTGATGATGCCTCTTCTTTTGACATCTAATGAGTGACAGATGGGTAAGAAAACAGTGGCTTACTTAATTTGTTATCATTTCAGTTGGCCCCATTGTTGAGGTTGATAGCCCTTAAATTCCTGTGTCATCTTTGAAGTAATTTCTAGCCTTCAGTCTTAAAATTTTATACTAAAATTTGAGCCAGATACTTAGAGGAAGCTTGCTGTTGAGAAACTTGCATTAGTTTGGGCAGTGTTGGGGAAATTCATATTCCATAGGCCTGTGGAATTGTAGAGTGACCTTAGAAGGTGATAACAGGCTGAGGATATTTAGCCAGTGCTGGAAGGTTGCACAGGTGCTTCTGATGGGACTCATAGTCACTAAACAAGGATCCAAATGTACATAATTTTCCAGCATGTGTACCAAAAAGAGAGGGTCTTGAACTTGCAGTCGCTCTAAGAGTAATTTCAGATATAGAGGTGAGATACTCCTTTGAACCTCCTCTGGCCCTAATCCTGAAGATATAAATAAGTGATCTAAATCCAGCTGTTCCAACTTCAAATTAAAAGGGGATTTCACTGGGAAAAGTTGTAGGTTTTTGAATAAAAGATTTAAATCCAATTTGTCATTTGGACTGGTTACATGATTTTGCATTATATGATCGAAGCCTCAGTTTCTTCAAATAACCAGAATAACATTTACCTTGCAGGGATGTTTTGTATAATAATTGATACAAGGCACTTTGAGAGCTACCTGAAAAACTAAGTCTTTCACTTTCCTGTTCCTTTCTTTTACTTTCCTCCCTATCCTTTCCCTCTGGCCTTTCCTGTTCTTCCCTTCCTCTCTCTGTTTCCTATATCCTTCCCTTCACCCTGCCTGTACCCTTTCCTACATCCTTCCCTTCTTTTCATCTTTCTGTGTCCTTCCTTTCCTTTTATCCTTGTCTTTGCTTTGCTTTGTTCTTCTTTTATCTCTCATTCTTTGCATCCAGTTGGAAGTCCTGGTTAGTGACTCCTGCAGTTATTACACACGCTCTTTAGTAACAGTCGATGGTTGGGCTGCAGTTCAGAGCAGGGGCCGCAACAACAGTGTCTCTAGAAGAATGTGGCTTTGCCAAAAGGAAATTGAAGTTCTTCCAGGTCCAGAAAGGGTTCTGAAGGTGGGATAGCCCCCCTTCACTGTTGATGTGCTGGCATGCTAAACCAAAAAATTAAGTCTATGTACAAAACTAATTCGAAGTCTTTCAAGAAAAAGAACCAAGGGTAAAATGAATAGATTCTATTTTTACTGCTTTCTCCCAGGACTTTCCTTTCATGCTGCCATCTCTAAAACTTTCAAACATAGTGATTGCCATGTAAGCCACAGGCATTCCAGAATCCAAGTTCTGCTCACCTCTCTAGTCTCATTTCCTGCCACTGCTCATCTCATCCTGTGTTCCAGCAATAGAAGATTGCCCGTAGCTTCCCAAGCACACAGTGCTCGTTTGTTTCCATAGCTCAAGCACTGTAGACCTCTGAGCCTCTGACAGTGCCTTTCTTGTTTCTAGATAGCTTCTTCAGCTTTAAAATCCACCATGAATATTCATTTACCCAGTTTGCCAACATCCTCTTCCTAAATAATGTGAAAGTTACTAATTTAGCTTTTATATCTTATATATGGTCCTGTTATCACATTTGTTATACAATATTATGCTTTTTATTTTTTGTATTTCTGCATACCCTACTACACAGTACTATGTTATAAATTCCATGACAGCAGCTTATTTACCTTATCTTCATCTCCTAACCCAAGAGTCTGGCAAAAAGTGGACACTCCCCAAATTCTTATCAAATGAATGAGTGAATAAATTAATAAAGGAATGTAAAAGAGATGCAATGATTTATATGAAAGTATATTATAAATTGTGAATTTCTGTGTAAGAGCAATTGACTGGGTCTCTATTTTCACAATTTAGGACAAATTCTTTTAGAGATTAGAGGTGACTTTCTGGAGAAAAGACTTTCAAAGTGTTATATTGGGAAAGACAGCAGATACTTATTTCTATATTTAGAAATGATTTGAGGAAGATAAAATACTTGAATATGAATTCTATGAACAATCTGTTATCCTATAAAATAGACAATACATAACCACAACATGAAAACAAATGATACAACACCCTGATTGCCCAATCTCTCTGTTTCCCTCCCTTACTGTTAGCAGTTCACGTTAGCACAATATTCAGATGTAGCCTATGCATGTATAGACATATGTATACAAGAAGCTGCCTTTTGAAAGAAAAAGAGAAGTTTTTTCAATTAGTGCATAGTCCATGAGTATAAAATAAAATGGTATAAGAAATAACTCAAGGGGGCTGAGGATATGGCTCAGTGGTAGAGCACTTGCCTAGCATGTGTGAGGCACTAGATTCGATCCTCAGCACCACATAAATATAAATAAATAAATAAGTAAATAAAATAAATGTAGATGGATTAGTGTCTATCTACACTAAAAAAATTTTTAAGCGATTTTCAAAATTTGTATGGGAATTGTTTTCTAACTCAAAGGATTATTATAGTCTTCATTTTAAGGTCTTACTGATTATCAACATTGTGAAAATATCTTTACCCTTTTGTGATAGTTTTCATCTTTAACATGAGTTTTATCAGATCCTACCTTTGCTTTTTGACTAAACTCATAAGCTGAGCATCACACAAAACCACCCCTACTTGCCCATTTGGAGAAGGGATCAAGCTTATTCCCCTTACCTCATTGCTAACCAGCATATGAAGGGTAAAGGTGGTAAAAACTGTTCCCAGATGCTAGCACTATGATTTGATAATCTCCCCCTCATCTAAGGGTAGTCATTAAAAGTCTTGGTAAGAGAATTATATTCCAGCCATCTTGGCAGTTTGACATCATGAACCAGTGTAACCTGTTCAGGTATACATGAAACAAAGTTCAAACTTGCCTTTGGAAAGAGGTTTGGCATTTGCTTGCTCTGTCCCTGTGGCAGAACATTGATACTTAAAGATCTCTGCTGAGGTATAAATGTCAAGTTTCCTCATGGACCAGTTTTTTTAACCCTAAAAAATAGACATTATTTCATTTCAAGTTTGTAAAACCCTTATAAAAAATGCAAACTTTGAGTAGAAATCCCAAGATAATCATTAGGATCATTAAAATACTTGACTAGAGGGGTTGGGGTTGTGGATATGTGGTAGAGCACTTGCTTAGCACATGTAAGGCACTGGGTTCGATCCTCGGCACCCCATAAAATAAATAAAATAACGGTATTTATTAAAAAAACTTATGTAAGTATTTCATAAAAAAATGTTTACTAAAACTTATCAACTACTTAATGTGACAGACAATTAAGGCTTGTGTCTTAAAATGCTACATTCTATTAACTTTAAATATTGATTATTGTTCTCCTAAGACAAGTTCCCTATACTAGATTATTATTTATGAGCCTTTAAAATACTTTCATTTTCTTTGTTAGTGTTCTGAGACAGCTAATAAATCATCACAAGGAACAACTTGGAAAATTTTAGCCCTATTTATTTTACTACCTATTAGAACATAGTGCTGAGCAGATAGGTCAGAGATACTTAGGTGCTTACTTGAAACTGACTTATTTTCCCAGGGAAGCCATAAGGAGAAATTAGATAATAGAATAATTTACCAAGAATAGCAACTACACATGGTATTCCATGAAGAACTCAGATTTCTTCACACAAATAGTAAGTCGTCAGTCATAACTAGCATATTCCTTGAGACAGGTCAGCAGCAACACAAGTCTGGGTAATACTGAAACTCTTCTGATTCAATTCAGGGACAAAAGGATATCGGTGATGTCTGTCCCAGGCATTTTTAACATGTCCATCCCTTCTGTAGAGTTAGCACCACCTGGGTAACTGGTTATCACTATTTCCTCTGCCTGCTCTACACAAGCCTTCTCCCAGAACCCCAAGTCAAGCTTCACTCATTTATGTCAGGTTATGGAAAAGTCCAATCTTACACAGGCACCCTTGAAAATGTCAGGTAACCATGTGTGCTAGTTGTCAGTTTATTACCTCTCAGCTCATGTATCTACTATGTATAATGGACTAACCTATTGCATTTATCTTTTTTCTTTCCAGACTGATTTAACTATGGAACTGGATATTTCCTCCACAAATTACATAAGGGGAAGATTGTGCCCCAAAGTACAATGCCCAAGTCATTGATGCTGAATATAAACCCAAATCTGAAAATCTGGTTATTCCCCAGTCTTCTGCTGACTCTCATACTGTGCCCAGGACGCTTATGATGCTTTAAAGCATCTTAACAGAAAACCTGTTCTGGATCATTTCTCTCCTGATGTGCTGACCTTAATGAAGCAGCTCTTTTAACTTAGGAAAGAATGACTTTGAAAGTCATTTTTGAAGAACAGAAGTTGTAGGAAATGCATGGCTCTTATGGTGGCTACTGGTTACTATGATATTTATCCTCCTGTGATAGCTAAACTGGATAAGGCCCTTTAAGGCAAAACTCTTGTTAGTTTCCTCATGCTAAGTGAGAAAGTTCCCAGCTGTCATGTACCTTCAAGTTATAGTTTATTTACTTTCCCACCACATTTGTGAGAAAAGAAAGGGAGAGTCAAACTGGTGGACTAGCATCATTGGCATGCTTCTTGTGTAGGTAGTAGATTAGGAATATGAATATTGGGTGTCACTGAAGAGGTACAAAAGAGCCACTCAGATAATCAGGTTATAATCAGCCAATACTTTTCCAAACCAGCATGTCTTTCGGGGTGAGCACAGTGCTAAGATCTGCCAGTCGAGGGCAATGGAAAGATGCTATTGGAGAAAAGATACATCTTGGTTTTAGAGTGCTATGGAGGGAACACCTGGCAGTACTCTGCCCCACTTCCTATTCCCTGGGTGACCTTGCAGCCCAGCCCAGGCCCAGTCAGTCACTTCACCATGATGCTACTGTGTTGCAGATCTCATGTAGTATGTAGTCAGTGGCACCCTAACTCTATCTGCCCAGAAAAAGTGGCCTGGGCTCATCTATGCCCTGCAGGGCTGTTTCCTGTTGCCTGTTGACCGTGGACCAGCTCTGACTCAGGCAACCCAGAAAATTTCTGTCTTTTGTGGTCTACAACCACACTTTTTCTTTTGAAGTCTAAATCCTACCTTTGGGGAGTGGTTCCTCCTCAAAGTCTTGCCTTTCTCAGTACTCTCCATCAGCTCTCAGATAATTTTCATTATCATCCCACAGATTTCTATGTAAAACAGTAGGAAAAAAAATGCCTGTTGTACCTAATGTTGCACATATGGAGGAATTTTTTAAATTACAAGGTGATATTTTATGTTTGTTGTATTTATTAGCTAACATTTCTTTATCTTTGTTGGTTTTCCTTCTATCTCACCCTCTGGGATTTTTAGGAGGTGAGTCCTTATTTTTACCTTCTCTCTACCTTAACTTTCCCCATCTATTGTTTCATCTTGATCTCTTGCCAGAATCCTAGGCTCACATTTCCACTATTATCATCACTTATAGATGCTGGAAGATAATGTCCTAAATTTTTTTAAATTGACAGTAAGTCTCCTCAATATACACAAGGGCCTATAATATGTGAGGCACTCTTCTAGGTTCTAGAAATACAGAAGTGAACTAGATGGGCAAAGCCTCTATTCTCAGAGTTTATATTCCACAATTTAATCCTCATCTAATCTTCCAGATTCATCTCTCTGCATTAACTTGTACTCTCAGGGAAAGTGAACATCCCAGTGTTTTTTCTATCTCTCTTCCAATTATCTCACCTGGAATGATCTCCACCCTCTGTTTTCCCAAGCTTTATGGCTCTCTCCAAGATTTAATTTAATCCATGAATCTTCAGTAGAGTGCTTCTCATAGCAGTGATCCACAACTTTTTCTCATAGTAACTTATCTGAAAGATAATATATACCCTCTTTAGCAGTGGTTCAAAATGCACCGATTCTCAGTGAACAAAGGAAGCATTTTTACTGGAATCTCAGGACCTAGGAATGGGGGCCATGTATGGTTCCAGAGTCTCCCCAGTGATGCTCAAATGACTCCAAACAGGGGCATGGCTCCTTTGCTTTTTCCCATACTCTGTTGAGAATCACAGGTCTATTTTATAATTCTCAATTAAGTGCATGCTGCTTTTAACAAAACTCTTACTATTTGAATGCTCATGTCTCACCACTTTAAATAAATGGAATGCATCAGAAAGAAGTAAATGAATCTACTACTTCTTGGCAGTCTTCCCTGCTCACAATTCCTGGTTGTGTATATTACACACCAAATGTCAAGAAATATTGAAATGATTATTGGTTTTATTTGTAAACCACATTTCAAAAATACTACTCACCTTAACAGCTTATTGCTCAATGTTTTCCAATTCTCTCACAAAAAAATTCCTAAACCCATTCTTTGGTCTTGTGCCTCACCTCAATTTCAGATCGAAAAAATCAGAGTTATGCCTAAATATAAGAATTAAGGCTATAAAACCAAAAGAAAAACCCTTATGATCACAGATAATGCAAACAATTCTTAGGGTAAAAATCACATAATTATAAGAATGAGTATTTTTAAATTGACAGTATCAAGTGCTGGCACCAATGTAAAAACGACTGGAATACTCAATACATGGCTAATGGGGTTGGAAAATAGCACATCTACTTTAAAAAACAGTTTTTTTTATAAAGCTAATCACACACTCATAGAATTTATCAAATACTCTAAATTTTAAATTACTTTTGGATACCACATAACATAGAAACCCAGCAGTCAAGTTATCTTAAAGAGTAGTATTTTACTTTTCCATAAGGCCATCCCTTCATTTTTTAAAATTAAATTAAGTTTTTTTACAGACTGCATTTTGATTCATTGTACACAAATGGGGTACATCATTTTGTTTCTATGGTTGTGCACGATGTGAATTCATACCATCCGCATAATCATACATGTAAATAGGGTAATGATGTCTGTCTCATTCCACCATCTTCCATACCCCTGCTCCTTCCCCCTATCATTTCCCCCTTACAATATCTCTTTATGCATTTTTTTGCACTTGTATCACCACTTATCTGTCTCTTGATTAAATATTTCCACCTCGTTAAATTCCTATAGAAAAATCATTTCTTATCCCTTTAGTTTTTTCAGTTGCTTATCTTAGACCCTCTAATTCCTCCAACATTCTTTAACACAAAGATCAGAAGTGGTTGCTAAGAAAGGGTTTCATCTTGCCTAAATGTAAAAGACCATTTCACTAAAAACATTCCTGGAGAAAAAAATGTAACAAAAGACTAAGTAACATGTTTGAAGCTGCCTTGGGGAAATTAGAAGAGATAATATCAGAATATCTGGTACCACCCACAGGTTTTCCACTTCCGCTGAGGTCTATTCTTTGAATTCCCCATGAAAAGGATGAGGGTGCCAGCAGATAATGTAAGTGTGTTTCTGGAAATGAATGCAGGTCTGGACAAATTGCCATTTGTTTCACCGTGGCATCTTGGAGCTAATGACCAGAGAAAGTTAGAATTCATCATCCTGAAAACAGAAGGATCTACCCAGTCAACAGTTTGTATTCTTAGTGGGCATCTAATGCTTTGATATTAGAATGGTAAATGGAAAGTGGTAGAGTGGGTGGACAGGTCTCTGAATGGGGGCATAGGAGACCCGGGTTCTTGCCCCTTTTGCAATTTAACTAGGACACCTTGGGAAAACCATTTATTCTCTCTGGGTCTCAGATTCTGCAGTTGTTAAACTAGAGACGGTCAGATTAGAAGCTCCCTATGATCTCTTTGGGCTCTTGCATTTTGATTCTCTGGTTATAGGTATAGAAATTTATTTTTACTCAATCATTGAGATTATTAAAAGACAATTTTGTCTTTTAATAATAAGAAAATTAGAAGAAGTAACTACCAAAAAAAAAAAAAAGAAGAAGAAGTAACTACCTGTGCTTGCTTAGATTTCAAGAGGGCAGCTGTTTTAGTACATTTGAGCTATTATAGCCATTTACCATAGATTGGGTGGTTTACTAGCAATAGAAATTAATTTTTTAGAGATCTGAAAGCTGGGAACTCCAAGATCAAAGTGCTGGTAGATTTGAGCTGTAGTGAGAGCACCCTTTTGGTGGTGCTGAGGATTGCACCCAGAGCCTTGCACGTGCTAGGCAAGCACTCTACCACTGAAACTATATTCCCAGCACTTTGGGATCTCTTTTAAAAAGGCAATAATCCCATTCATAAGGCGCTAATCCCACTCTGCCCATGTGACCTGATATTATCAGTACCACTTGCTAATACCACACTGGAAGTCAGAATTTCTTTTCCTCCTCCTTCTTCTCTTCCTCCTCTTTCCCCTCCTCTTCCTCTTCCCCTGTGCTAGGGATTGAACCTAGGGCCTTGTGCATGCTAGGCAAGCACTGTACCACTGAGCAATACCCACAACCCTTCTTATTTTTGATTTTGAGACATGATCTTGCTAAATTGTCCAGGCTGTTCACAAATTTGCAATCCTCCTGCCTCAGCCTCCCAAGTAGCTAGGATTACAGGTATGTGCATCTGGTTTATATTTGGCTTATAAATATGTACTAACTTGGAAGTAATGTGTTTTGTGCTTTTTACTTTAGTAGTTTTTCAGATTATTTTAATGAGAAAACTTGTCAAAGTTTATAGTTATTCAATAACTACAAGCACCTTAGAATGTTCTAATTCTGATCACCCTTTCATTATTATTTAAAAATCCAGAAAAAAATCTGGATTTAGGCAAATAATTACTATTGCTTTTTATTGCATTACAATCAGTTTAATCATTTATTGCAAACAATGACTTCTGTGTTTTGTCCACATATGACCAATATCTTTGTTCACTAATTCTTTTGCATTTGAGTCCTTCATTTAGACTTTTATGAGGTCTTTCAGTGGCAGTCTCTGTTTTTGTTTGTCTGAAAATTATTCTATTTCCCCCTACTTCTTATGGCCATAGACTAATAGAGTAATAGTTGTTTTATCTCAGGCTGGATGGAGGACTCTACTACCTTCGGGTTTCCATTGTTACTGTTGAAAAGTCAGTTACTTCATTGCTAGTCTGTTGTGGGTAATGAGTACACTTTGTATGCTTTTGAAGTGCTTTAACTACTTGGTGCTTTGTAGTTGTATAGATTTTTTAAAAATTCTGCTTGTTTTGTTTATCTGGTCTTTCTAGATCTGCATCTTTTTACAGTTCTGGAGGATTCCTAGCCTGCTATAGTTTGGATCTAGAGTGTTCCCCATAGGCTCCTGTTAGAGGCTTGATACTCAACCTGGCATGCTGTTGGGAAGTAGAAGAAACTTAAAGTGGTGGGACCATGCTGGAGGAAGTTAGGTCACTGTGGGCCTTGAAGGGGATATGGGGAGCCTTACCCCTTCTTGTTTTTCTCTTTGCTTCCCGGCCATCATGAGGTAAGCAGCTTTGTTGTACCACACTCCTTTGTCATGATGTTCTGCTCTCTAGAGGCCCCAAAACAAGAGATAAGTGACCATGGACTGGACTGAAACCTCTGAAACTGTGAACCAAAATAAACCTTTCTTCTATTTAAGTTGATTTTCTGGGGTATTTTATCCCAGTGACGGAAAGTTAACACACAGTTGTTATCTTTGCCAAATATTATTTCTTCTTTATTCTATTACCTTGTTCTGGAATGATAATTAGACCTCAGTCTACATTCCATGTTTATTTCATATTTTTCATCTCTGGAATACATTCTGAATTTCTTTGTATCTTTCTTCTAGTTTGCAAATTCTCTCTTTGGATGTAGCTAATCTGTTATCACTCCAACATAAGCTTTTTGAGTCCTTTCCCCCTATTTTTCTGCCATCTCTTAATCATTACTTTGCTTCCTTGTGGGTTTTATGATATTCACTTTAATTCCTTTTCCTTGGATCTTTATTGGAATCCTTAAGGTCTTAATTCTAACTTTCCTCCTGCCAAAAGGGACAATATTTTCCACTGAATAAAATTTTCAGCTTAAACATTTTTTTAACATCACCGTGGCAGTATGAATTCAGGCTGTAAATCCCTGTAAGAGCGAATAATCCTTGTGATTATGCATTTTCAGGAGAGAGATTTTTACCCTTCTCTCCATGGCACATCTGGAGACAAACAGTTTCTTTCTTTCACCGTCAGTGAGACAGGATGACTTTTATTTTTTCCTGTTATACCAATGATGTAGACTTTCAGAGCCCCAGTTTATATTCTTCACCTAACTGTTCCCTTGTGTCACCTGCAACCATCAAAGTAGAAATTCAGTGTCTTCAGGGTTACTCAGAAATGCTTCAGGGAAAAGTCTTATTCTTGCTTACTTCATAGGGTGCCTGCATTCACTTGATTTCAAGACTGAATGTTTCTTACTTTACCCTACTTCAAGAATTTAAAAAGATATTTTTCTCTGATGTTTTATTTGTTTTTATTGGGAGATTCTTTTAGGGTCTCCCTAATCTGCATCTGGAAGAGTCTTATAAAATTCCAAGTTGAATGTAATTAATTTTTGTCACTAGCATTTCTTTTTTGACACAAAAATCAGTAACTAGAAAGCCACAAAATTTAGATTCAAGTTAGCAGAAAGAGAAATACGATTTTTTTACAAAGTAAATGAGATTATAGTTATAGTTTATTTCCTTTAGGCTTTGCAATGTACTTAGCCCATGGAATTTGGCATTTGCCAGCTTTCAGGTTTAACTATACCCAGGATCTGTACTATTGACTTTGAAATGTGAAATGTAAAATTTTAAAAGAGACTTGGATGAGCTGGGTGCTGTGGTCCATGCCTATAATCCCCAAAGCTTGGGAGGCTGAGGCAGGAGAATTGCAAGCTCAAAACCAGCCTCAGCAACTCGGTGAGGCCCTAAGCAACTCGGCAAGACCCTGTCTCTAAATAAAATATAAAAAAGGGCTGAGGATGTCACTCAGTGGTTAATCGACTCTGGGTTCAATTCCTAGTACCAAAAAAATTAAAAAGTGAGACTTAGATGAAATCACTAGGTAACTTTGTTTATAAACAATTTATACTGATTTAACTTGATCTACTCTAGGTGTGGCTAGTAGTTGATACTGGATAGGAAAATATAAACTCCCACTGATGTAAACAGTTGGTGTGCTGTGCTAACACACCCACACAAATATTCCTCCTTGTTTTTCCTTTTTTCTTCTGACTTACTCAGTTATCCTGAGATCAAAACAGGTATTGTTTCCTGAGAACATTTCTGAAATATCACTGACTTTGGAAGTTCACGTGAACAAACTGCACTTAATGCCAACAACAAGATGATGAAAACACAATGTTCCTAGAAAAAAAGCAAATGACTGTATCCCTGTATGGACACAATGAAGCCTGCTGTAGTGTAAGTTCCTGGACCAAACCAACAAGAAGAAGGAAAACTAATACTCAATTTTTGCTCTTGTAGCCCACATGGACCCAAGATTTCTTCCACCTTAAAAAATGCTATTGTGCATCTTTGGCTTACTGCAAGTAGCTAATAGAAACTCTCATTATCTCTGGGAAAGCAGTTAGCTGAATGTGGGTCCTCACTATTCAGAGACTAGCTCATGGTCAGTGATGAGACCACCCCTTTCCTCAAAAGCCCTATTCAAGTAGACCACCTAGAATGCTGGCCAAAAAGGGATGACCAAGCAGTTCAGGATGCCTGAGTGAAAGATCATAATAATGATCTTATGTAATAATTTTAAAAATATTTATGGAGTGCCCACTATGGTCTGACATCATTCTAACCAGTAGAGATACAGCAGTGAATAAGACAAATCCCGTGCCTCTTTCATATCATCATCCCCTGGTGGAGAAGGAAATGGGCAAGAGGCAATTCTGTTCTTAGAGTTTAATGACTGTCAGTATAGGAGTGGTAGAAGCTGCTACTCAAACCATTGCCCTGTCCTCTCCACTGAAAGGACTACTGATTGCCATTGAGCTTTTTTTCAAAATTATAATACACATTACAACAGAGTACCTGAAATGATATGCAATAAACAATCTCTGAATAAAAAAGATATAGAAGATGAGGGAGGTTAGGGTGGGGAAGGTAACAAGGGATGATGATGAAAATGTTATAACTGACCAGCTGTGGTGGTATGCACCTATAATCCCAGCCACTCAGGAGGCTGAGGCAAGGAGGATCACAAATTCAAAGCCAGTCTCAGCAACTTAGGCCCTGTCTCAAAAAATAAATAAATAAAAAGGGCTGGGGATGTGGTTAAGTGCTCCTGGGTTCAATCCTCAGTTCCCCACCAAAAACTGTAGTAACTGTTTAACTTACTTTTACCTTTCATAGAGGTTTCAAATACATTATACCAAGATAAGCTATTTAATAAATGATACATTGATACATTTTCCTGACAGGTAAAACTCTTAGACAAGAAGAGCAGGAAAAGAAAGTGAAGAACATTTTTGGTTTGAAACTGAGAAATCGAATTTTCGTGTTTTTTTCATGTTCACAAAACATCTTACTTTAAAAATTAAATCCCTATGTAAAATTCTGGACATCTTTATTGTGAACTCTGAGCATACCCCCCGACAATCAGCTATGTAAGCAAGTCAGAAATTACAGACTAACAAAGCCCATCAACACACAGGTTTATGGATGAACCGGAATGGCGCTGGCACTAAAATGTGTTGTTGTTATTGTTGTTTTCAGGAATAATAGTTAAATGAAGCTTGAGGCTCTTGTTGAAGTGTTAAGGTGCAACAAATGCCTGAAGTCCATTTTTATCTGGCCCTGGGTGAGCCATGCCCACAGGCTAGTACCCTGAACCTGCACCTCTTCCAGGTGCACTTCATAATGAGATGCTGCACCTGTGCTTTTCTGTGCTTACCTCCTACCCCAGCAACTGGAGATGGAACCTGGGGTGATCTACCTCTGAGCCACATCCCCAGCCAACCCTTTTTACTTTTTGAGACAGTATCTTGCTAATATGCTGAGGCTGGGCTCCAATTTGAGATCCCCCTGCCTCACCTCAGCCTTTGGAGTAGCTAGAATTACAGGTGTATGCCACCGAGTCCAACTTCTTTGTGCTTTTTGACTTGAGACCATGGCATAAAAATCAAGTATTTTAGCAACTACCTCCATGGTGACTGTGCCTGGAAATGAGTTTTGACCTGACCTCTATTGTGTGTACTGGAGGCCTGACTTACACGCCTTGCCTGGAAAAGTTGAAGGCTGGCCTATGTTCCTTAGGGTCCTGGCTACATGGCTCACTCACCATGAATCTTTTCCCCTAGATCAGAAGTTGTGGGCAGGCAACCAACACTCCTCTGAGGGAACAGGGAGGGTGTTGCAGTGGCAAGTCTAGTTTTAAGTAGGGAATATTGGAGGCACAATGCTTACCAAGGACAGCTTGATGTGATGAGAATCCTTTTTTTTTCTTCTTATTTTTCACAATATTCTTCCTTTCTCACCACTAGTTCTCTCTGAAATTTTTATACTTATTCTCTCTTTATGAGGAAAAATTTTAGCTAAAAACATTACATTATTTTAGAGAGCTAAGTACCTATTCTTTGACTATTGTCAAGCACAAAGAAGATGTGTTAATAGGACACGAAAGTATGTCTTGATAAGTCTCAGGAAAAAAAATGCTATTTGTTGGTATATATCCTGTAGATAGGATGTTGCATGGCACCAGTGATAGTTGGTCTTGGTGGCAGTGAGGTAGGCATCAGGAGGAAGGGGGAAAAAATGTGAAAGAAGACAATTTGGCCTACACCGTGTATTTGGCTCAGGGCAACGTTAGCACCTATCAGCATACTATATCAAGAGATAATTTTCCTAGTCACCAGCAGGGGGACCTAACTGACTATAGTCAGGTGAGTACATTTTGAACTCTACATTTGGATAAGGAAACTCATCTAGCTTTCAGTATTAATTTGAGGACCTTGGCTTTTCATGAAGCTTATAAATCAGAAGCAACTTCATGCTCTATGTGGATCTTTGCTGGTAGATTAACTAACTTATAAACTGAGATATTTTTATTGTTCATTCCATGACAGCACCCCCGCACACACTTTTTATTTATTTATTTATTTAGGGGTACTGGGGATTAATCCAGGGGTGCTTTACCACTGAGCTACATCTCCAGCCCTTCTTTATATATTATTTAGAGACAGGGTCTCAATGAGTTGCTTAGGGCCTCGCTTTGAACTGGTGTTCCTCCTGCTTCAACCTCCCAAGATTGAAGGATTATAGGTGTGCACCACCACGTGGGTCTCCAGTCCTTTGTATTTACTTATTTTTCATTTTGAGACAGGGCTTAAGTTTCTGAGGCTGGCCTTGAACTTGTGATCCTACTGCCTCAGCCTCTCAAGTCACTGAGATGATAAGCGTGCACCACTGTGCCCAGATAGAGTTTCCCTTTCCTTGTTTTTTTTTTTTTTTTTTTTTCAGTGCTGGGGATTTGAACCCAGGGCCTTATGCTTGCAAGGCAAGCACTCTACCAACTGAGCTATATCCCCAGCCCCAGAGTTTCCCTTTTCACTGTTAAAAAAAAAAAAAAAATCATTCAGGTGTCTTTTTATTTACCTGTTTAGTTTCCAGGTTAGTCAACTCCAGCTTTTAAACCTACCCCTCAGGTATATTTTATCCATTCATCTAAGACTCCAAGTAACTATGGTCTGCACAGGAATCAAACTTGACCCTTTTTTTGTTACAACCAAATCATATTGGTTTAATTTGAAAGTTATAGTATATTTCTAATCCAAGCATGTTTTTACATTACTATCATAGTCCAAAGCATCATTATCTATTTTTTGGACTACTGCAATAGCCTCATAATGGTTTATTTACTTCCATTATCCCTTCTCAACAACAGTCTATTCTTAAAACATCAGCCGTGGTATTTTATAAATATAAATCAGACCATAACATTCAACTACCCTGTGATGGACAGGTGAGGGAGGCAAGCAGGTTGGGGAAGAATCTTTCACAATGTTTTACCACATTTAGAAAATTCCTTACTAGGACTTACCTGCTCCTCCATGATTTGTCTCTTGTCTCCCCTAAGACTTCATCTCCTAACACCCTCCCTTCACTCCCTACATTGGTCTTCATGTTGGAACATGCACTATTACAAAAAGCTGCCTCTGTTTGGTATATGATTCCCCCAAATTCACATTGCTTAGGCCTATGTTTTAGCTCCCATGTAAAACTTCATCACCATCTTCCTTTATCCCTTTGTTCTCTTTTAATCCATTCATAGCTCTTATTACTATGAGCAGTTTTGTCTTTTTTAAACTTATTCTCTTATGTATCATTTTTCTCCCACACTACAATGAAAACTCCTAAGCACCTAAATAGTCCCTTGCACAGAGAAGGCACTGAATAAATATATAAACTGGAAGCATCTCTCAAACTTACATTTGTCCAATCTGTCTCCCACAGGGACTTTCTAGCACCTCACCACTTCTTTCTTGATTAACCCTAGAAAAGTTTCAATTTCTCCAACGTGGATCTTTTCACCACCATATTCCTTTGCATATTTTTGTCTTTCCTCATCTCTACTTCCATCCCAGTCATTAGTTTGCTAGGATTCTGCTGATATCTATTAATTATTGAGCACATGCCAGCCATTATGCAAGAACTTCACTTGTGTTGTCATATAATCCTGCTGACAGTCCTATGAATTAGAACCTTATTATCCCAACTTGGTGTGTGAAGAAAGAGAAACTCAGAGAGGAACCTGACTAATTCACATGCTTAATAAGTGACAGAGCCAGAATGAAACTGGGGTGTCTCATGCCAGAGCTGATGCTCCCAATCTCTTTGCTGCCAGGGAGGTGTTTTTGAAAGACAGAACAATCCCCCCAAACAGCAAATATTAAAATAAACACTTGTAAATATAAGCTTTACAGATGAAACTAGTACTAAGCAGCAGCGTAGGTTAAAAAGCAATTTATACAGGGTTTTGTGGGGATAGTGCAGTGTCAGCATGCATGAGGCCCTGGGCTCAATCCCCAGCACCAAAGTCAAAACAAAATAATTTATTTTATATCCTATAACATATCTATATAATATAGGCTATGGTATAAATTAAATAAACATTTTTAAATTCCTTCTATGATCCAGGTAAAAATTTAACATGTACTACTGAGCAATATGATAATTTCAAAACTATATTAAACCAATTAAAAGAATATTCAACATTTTTGATTTTGTGACTACTCTAGATTGTTTCTCAAATCACAATGTATTTGTGACCCCCCTACTCTGATAATGTATAAAGTGGATCTAGGTGGTACTTTCTTCTGAATCCCTTAACCTAAGTTAGAAAATGATCCCAGAGTCCCTGTCCCCTAAGTTACACACTTTATCTTCCCCTTTTTTGAGTCCAGGAATTACTTCATCAGCTGTCACCTATTTTTCCACCTGGGGCCTACTCTCTGGGATCTTCCACTGCACTGAATTCTTTTCTTCAGCCTCTGCTTCTACATCTTCATTGCTGTTATAGGCATACCCAAAGAACTCTTGACATTTAAAAAATATTTGTAATCTTTAGGATCTCTATTGAAATAAACATGAGGGTAAAAATGAAAATACAAATATTGAAAAGTCAGTAAATAAAAGGAGAAGAAAAAAATTTTAAAGTGTTTATCTGCAGTTCACAAACTTGTGTGTAGTGAAACTTGTTTTTCAGGGTGTTAACAGAAAGGCCGGAAAGTGTATTGTATTCAAATAAATTTGAAAAGTCTGGCTTAAAGTAATATAGTTTTGTTTGTTGCAGGCCTTCTTAGAACCTTTAAGTGGCAATATAATTTTGAGTCTATGAGAAGGAATTTAAGCCCATGTGTTCCTAACTTTTTTGTCATACATATATGGAATAGTTACAACATTTCTTAAGGTGATTGCTATTTCAGGTCAATTGTCAATGGGGTGGAGTCTTATTTGTCCTATGTGCAGTTTTCTTTTACTCATTTATAGTAATTCTTTTTCAAGCAATTGCCATTACTTAGTCTCTTCTCCTAATCCATTCCCTATATTAATTTCTCTTTTTCTCCTTCCCCTTTCTCATTCCCATCCTCTTCCCTTTCCCCTCTTCCTTCCTCTCTCCTTCTCCCTTCTTTTGCCTTCTCCCCCTTCTTGATGGAGACTGAAACCTGAGACTCCTGTCTCTACCACTGAGCTGTATCCCCAGTTCCTTCATCTCCCATTTCTGGGGCTGGTTTTCCCTGCTTTAATAAGCAAGACTTGTCCTTGGTCCCTGTACCTTTTTGCTTGACAACCTATGTCAAAGAGATGGAGCAACAGCTATTGGACTGGGACAGAAGTCACCAATGGTTCAAGTGATAACATTTCTCTAAAGCGAATGACTTAGTGTTCATTTCTCTCCCCACAATTTGTTTTTGCTTCTTCTGGGGTGGTCATGCCTGGGTCATTCACTAACAGGTGATTCATGGGAGACTAGAAGCTACGTAAGTAAGAACAAAGGAGCTACTGTGGCTTGTGGTGCACACACAACAGCCATGAAAAAATTATTAAACTCCTGTTGGATAAGAGGACTTTTGCAAAGGGTTCAACCAATAAAATGCCTCTCTTTTTAAAAACTCTGCTTCAAAATAAAAAAGTCCTAGGACAAAAATTTAACATGATCAGAGACTCTGAAGGGTACAAGCAGAGAGCACATAACTCAGAAGGAATAGGCATAGGAATTTTCAACAAAAGTAAACGTGGGGTGCCACACACAAACAGGACAAACTCAATGAATATAAAGGTGTGAAATGCAAGGACCAAGTCAAAAGAGACATTTCCTTTTGTCCTTAATGAATTTTTTCCCCTCTAAATTTCTATTGGTAAGCTTCACATATTGGTTCCCTTCTCATGCTGTTCTACCTGAAGTAGAACACAGAGATCACTATTGCAATATGTATGCCAATAGACAAACATCAAAACAACCCTGTGCAACTGTGCAAAAAATGTTTTTCTATAACTGGATTTAATTTCTGTTTGAATCCCCATTCCCTCAATGCAGCCAAAATTAATCTCTGTCAGTTTGGGGATTTCCTCTCACCTTTCCAGGGTTGTACCTAATTTCTGGAGTATGTTCCCAGTGATAAGAGGTGGAGCCTGAGGTGTGGGGTTTGAGTCTGGTGTCTGGGTGTCTGTTGTCCATGCTGGCATCCACTATAAAGGTCATCCATGGGGCCCAGACCCTCAATGTCTCTCTCCTGGATAGTAATTTATCTTCTGGGATATTCTGGCTCTGTCCCTTTGATGCGGGAGTCACTGTCTGTATCTCAGTCCTTCCCACACACTTGAATGGGTGAGGGAGAGGAAAGGGGCAGGTCCTTCTGAAGAGTCATTTTAGCATCTTTGTTCTCCTGGCTACTTTCTAACTTGCCTCTTCTTGTCACCCTGAGGAAATCCTTGTGAAATGGTGAATGAGCATTTTCCCTCTAAATTATCAAGCAGATTTTGTAAATCTTATTTATGTTTTATAGTTTTCCCAGTCTCCGTGGAGCCTAGATTTTGGAGAGTCAAAAGTCAAAAGAAGCTCATTTTTTTCTCTACTTTCTGTTAACCTACTCTGCTTCTGCATAATGAAACTCAGAATAACCTCCCTGTTGTTTGAGAGATGGTAAGGGGAAAATATTGCAGGAAAATATTGACTAACACTTTGAAAGTATATCCTACCTCATAATTTTCTATTAATTTGTTCCCTAGCAGAGGTGGCTGGGATAGCATTTGGAATAAAGACTAACTCTTTCTATGTATGCTAACTGTAACATAAAAGCTCTAATAAAATACATAGGAGATTTTTTTTTTCTTTCTTCTTTTTTCACTTTTTCTTTTTTCTTTTTGGTACTAGTGGGGATCAAACCCAGGGTCTCATGCATGCTAAGCAAGAACTGTACCACTGAGTCACATCCAAGTTCCATAGGAGGTCTTAAGAAAAAAAAAATGACCTCCAATAAATGGAAATTATTCAGGATATACCAGATTATACAAGAGTCTATCTTTGGTATGATTAGGCTAATTGCTTCCCTTCTAAGCATACCCTTTCTCATTTGTTAAGTAGGGATAATAACATTTACTCCATAAATTTTTGTTGTTGTTTTGATTTTGTAGTGCTGAGGATCAAACCAGGGCCTCATGAATGCTAGGCACACACTCTACCACTGAGCCATATCCCCAGCCCCTCCATAAGGTTTCCGTGAGAATTATATTTACTCATGGGGGTGCATGATGGCCATTCAGTGAATGTTTGCTTGTCCATTCATTCATCCATTTGTTCACATGTTCATCCTTTCCTTCATCAGGTATGAATGCTTTAATCCTCTGTAGCAAGACTACCACAACAGTTAATGACACATACAAGTTGGTCATTGGGTAGTTGTGACTCTAGCCTAGTCATTCCTCTTGTCATTTGTAGAAATGCCCTAGGTAAGAGCAGTGAAGATAAGCCCTAGATTCACTATTCCCATAGATCTGATGAAATGAGATCTATGTTTCTTACTAGTTTCTGGTGAATGAGTTTTGAGCAGAAGCTGTACCTTTAACGACAGAGAACCTTTAATTGTGCACTTTATGGATGACAGTACCAATCTCATTGCTTCTCTAAATCAACATTACCAATGATGTTTTCCAAGCTTAATACAGATAATAGGATGAGATAAACTCCTAGATCAAGAGTAGACTTCATAACTGCTGTTTTCTTCCTTTAAGGGATAATTTTCATAAATAAAGTGCATATCTACAGTGTTCCATGAGCTTTGACAATACTATAGACTCATGTAACCATTACTCCACATAAGAATTGAACATTTTCACCACTCCAGAAATTTCCCCATGATCTTTTCCAGTTCATCCTCTCCACAGTATGGCAGAATGTTTTACTGTGAAAGTTCCCAAATGTTCTTGAGGCATGTATTTTATTTAACAGTGAAACTCTCACCACTTCCTTCTATTGTTGGTAGACTAACAGAGAGTCAACATTTGCTAAGAGATTTGCCTGTTCATCTCCCTTAATATTCATAACTATCCTGTGAGGCAGGAATGATTATTCCATTTTACAGATGAGATAAATGAAGCTTCATAAGATAAAGTAAATTGCTCAGGTCAAGGAGTTCTTTACTGACAGTGTTGGGACTTGAACCCGAGGCCTGATTCCATAACCTAACTTTCATTTATTTATTTTGGTACTGGGTATTGAACCCAAGGGTGCTTTACTACTGAGTTCTGTCCCCAGTCCTTTTATTTTTTTATTTTGAGACAGGGTCTTGCTAAGTTGTTGAGGGTGTCACTAAGTGGCTAAGGCTGACCTCGAATTTGTGATCCTCCTGCCTCAGTCTCCCAAGTTCCTGAGATTACAGGTGTGTGCCATTGAGCCTTGGCAAAACCTAACTTTTAAACTCTACTATGATCTTAAGGGCAGAGGCATCCTGTAGTTTAGATAATGATTGCAATTTTCTTGGGTGTGAATTTTGCAAGGAAAGAAAGAATAAGCTGGTTGATTAACATACCTACTTACAGCACAAACCCATTTCTTTTACGATATTCTCACAAGACTTGTTACCCTTTCATTAACTTGTGTCTGCAAGATTCTTACCAGCCTGACTGTTAAGAACTGTAATGGAGACCACAGTTTGTATGAGTATTAGGAGAATGATTTTGAGTGCTTACTATAGGTCAATCACTGTTTGACACACTACATCTGAATTTCCTTATTTAATTCTTACAATCACTTTAAGTACAGGCTCTGTTATTAACATCATATTTACAGACTAAACATGTGAGGTGTAGAGAGTCTGAGTGACTCGCCCAGTGCGGCCCAGCTAGAACTGGTGGAGCTGCTTGGAGTCCTGTCAGGTCCCAAGTCTCTACTGCCAACCACTGCTGTACACGTCCTCTGATGTTCTGTTTATGCCCTCAGCCCTTTTCTTAAAGAACAGTCTTCGTTCCCACCTAAACCAGTTTCCAGCAGTATAAATATGTGAGTGTGAACTCAGCCAGCTGGCATTCTTAGATAAGATCCTGTTAGTCCCAAACACTGAGTTCACCTGGTCTTCAGAATTTGGACAACAGCCTGGTTGGCTCTGGTCAAGTAGAGGAAAGAAATTTGTCCTGGGTGTCCTGTTCTCTCCTGTATTCTGCCATACCCTTTAGGTAGCCTGTCCACCGAAGACTCCTCTTTCAGGTCCTTCAGCCCAAACCTCTCAAGAAGAACTTCATCCTTCAGTCCCTGCCTGTCGACATGCGGAGAAACCTGATGCTTCTTCTGCCCTCCGCAGCCCCAGCCAGTGGTGACTTTCCCATGTCACTCTAGCTTTCCCATCCCAGCTTACACAAACACCCTCACAGAGGGAGCTCAGTAGAGATTTCCAGAAACCTGAGGCTTCCTAGAAACAGGGCCCCTATCTATTTTTGGCAATCTCAGTGGTATGTTTTCCAGGATTGGTAGGAAAAAGAGACGGGCAACCTTGTGAGGACAATGGCTAATCCTTACACAGCATTTAATCTGTACTCTGTGCTATTCTGAGTACTTTATATGTCTGAATTTATTAATCCTGGCTACGGCCCTCTGAGGTATGTTCATCAAGGTCACAGTAGAAACAGGACACACGCACAGAAGAAAAGAACTGTTTATAGACATGGAGGCAGATTTAAGCAAATCAATCAGAGATGCGGAAGTATCAGAAAACTAGCAGCAGTGGGCAACTGTTCCCACCCTGAGGCCGAAAGGCAAGCCAAGAAAATGATGTAACTGGAGCCGAATGAAGAATTGTTCTGGGAGGAGCTGCTCTCAGAAACCTCAGATCATAAAGGGGTGTGTCTGAAGGCCCAGTGGTGCTGGGCAGGGCAGCATGTAAGGTGTGAACAAGTGAAGTTCAGTGGGGTATAGGGACAGCAAACACTCCCACTACTCTCTCCTCCAACTTCGTTCCCATTTCCCTAAAGGAAACAACTGGAAGCCCGAGGTCAAGGGAACCAATCTGGTTCATATAGTCTTGAGGTATCAGTCCCCACATGGCCCCCCAATGGAGAAGAATCAGTCCATGAGGAAACAGAAACACAAATGTTAAGCAATGTATCCCAAATCACCAGGAAGTGGCACAACCAGGATCTGAACAAAGACTGCCAAATCTGGTCTTAGCCACCATGCTCAGGTGTTCTAGTGTTGAGTTCTCCACAATTTCGTAGGGTCTTAAGAATTTCCAGAAGACCTTCCCTGGAGAGATTTTGACAGGTGCCAGAATCTCTGAGGGAGGTATTTTGAGTCAGTTTCCCACTCACTGAATTGGGTCTGGTTTTAGGATCAGACTTGTGGTGCCACTATTAGATACAACTACCAGGATGAATCTAGCCCAATCCATGGAAACCCATGTGTATATTAAAATGGTTCCCACCAGTGACAGAGAAGAGCCCTAAGATAGATGAAAGGGTTCTGTTCATGGGTTTACAATGGCCCTGTATATAGTAGACCCCTAGCAAAAATTATTTCATGATAGATACAGTTCACATTGCTAGGCCTTGGCCAGTTCAATCAATTAGTGACAATTAAGACAGTCAAGTGTATGAAAGAGAAATATCATAAACCAGTAAATTTATCATGAAGTGGCTGATAAAATGGGGAGAACATTTTGTTTCAACTTAGGAAAAACTGAGACTTGTGGTTTCTGTGTGAGAGAAGTCAGTCCTTGGTCTGAACAACATCTGGGGAATAAAAACAAAACAAAACAAAACAAAACAAAAAAAAACAACTACCCACCTGGGTTGAGTACAATCAGAACACTGTGTGTAGACATTTCCTGTGAAAGGAGAAGAGGTATAAAAAGGCATTCTTGAGCCGGTGATACAGCCCAGGGCTAGAGAGCACTTGCCTAGTTTTCACAAGGCCCTAGGTTCAATCTCCAGCACTACAAAGAAAAGCAAAACGAAAACCCCCAAAATACCAAAACCAATGGAACAAAAAGCACTTTTTTTTTGTGAAAAAGATACAAATCTCAATCAAGAGAAATGAAATGGTTAGAAAAAATTCTTTTTATAATAAAGAAGCAAAGCTCTAATGATTGCCTTTATAGTTCATTACTTGATTTCTAAGTAAGTTTTTTTGTTTTCTACTTGTTATAATTAGCCAGCAAGCTTACAAAAGTGTACCTTTAATGTTCACCAGACAACAGCATCTGGAAAGAGAAAGGAGAAGGCTGGGAAGAAGAGAAGAAGCTCAAGATGATGCATTATTAGGTACAAGGTTGGAGGGAAAATACCAACATTTCTTATGTAATTTAGCAACAAAAGTGCATAGCATGCAATGGGGCACTGTGGCCTGGCATTATCACTGAAATAATTTAAGAAAAGAAAATAAACTAACCAAACAGGCCTACCAACAGAATACTGTAAAGAGTAAATGAAATGTACTCATCTTGTAATGAGACCAAATGTTATAGACCTAGAGAACATTCTTTTCTGTTAGATTTCTTGTTTTTTCTCTCCCAATATTCATTAGGAGGGAAGTCTTCATTATTTATCACAAAGATGGAATATAATTGCCTTACTTTTTCAGTATTGTTTCTAGGTGTTTGTTAGTAATATTTATTATATAGTAGGGCTTCAAATTACAACCAGCTTATTTCAAGTCATAAATATTGACCTACTGTATATAAGTAGTCATACATACATGAAAATGCATTCTTCATCTTCCTTTCTAATTTCTAAGGAGGCTATGGGACTGGTCTGGCCGCGGGAGAGTCAAAAAGATAAGCAGAGTAACGAGTACACAACAACCTTCCCAAGTGCTGAATGTTCATACCTACATTCAAAACTCAAAATTAAGCCAGTGCAGTGGTGCACTCCTATAATCCCAGTGACTCAGGAGGCTGAGGCAGAAGAATTGTGAGTTCAAAGCCAGCCTTACCAACTTAGTGAGGCACTAAGCAACTTGGCCCTGCCTCTAAATAAAATACAAAAAGAGCTGAGGATGTGGCTCAGTCGTTGAGTACCCCTGGGTTCAATCCCCAGTACAAAAAAAAGTCAAAATTAAGAGATTTAAATGCCATCATCCAATTTATAAAATAGTAGCTAGGGTTGAAGAATATTCTTAATAATCCTAGAACAGTTTACATTTAAAATACCATTTAAACCCAATGATATTTGTTTATAACTGATACACAAAGGAAGTAGCTATGATTATGGTCTGTAACCAGTTAGAAATAGAGTATGATCAATATTGTTTTCCAATCAAGTGCATGTAAATGATATGGCGAATGGGGCAGAAAAGATGTAAGAAAGAGATTAAAAGTGTGCCTTGCCTCTACTCTCTCATACCTTGGGAAGCAGGCAAAATGTGTCTGTTGAACTATGACAATACACCATCACCATCTACGTGTGAGTTGTCCCTGAGTTATGGTGAGAAGGCACAGTTATCCTTGATGCCAGGGATGATTTCCAACTTCCAGGCTGTGATCTGACTGCAGCATTCTCCTGCAGCCTCTAGTGCGTGCCAGAAAAGCAGGGCTTCCACCAGGTACATCCTCCCTTTCCATTCATCCCAGTGTCCTCCGGAATCTGGGGACCTCTGTTGGGAACTACATATCCCCACCCCCACCCCCCACCTTGACCCGTCCTCAACAGCGCTGTCTTCCTTCCCCAGCAACCCACGTTCCTTTCTGTAACCCCTGATCCAACCACCTGGATTCTCCCTGTCTTGATAGCTATCTGACTTCTCTTAGGAGAAGGTGACACTCAGCAGAGGTCTGAATGTTTTCAAAAGTAAGAGACACACCTGAAGAGATGATGTTAAAGTAAGGAAGGGTTTAGATAAAAGACACTAGTATTTAAAAACAAAAACTTGTATTTAAAAGAAATCAATATTTGAAATTCTCAATTCAGTATTAATTTCTCATTTATCCCTACAGGATATGAATGAAGGTATCTTCGATCAAGTCAGTGTGATGAGAAACTGAGGTTTTCAACAGGGAACAAAATGTAAGCAGTTTCAAGCCTGTCTTGATACTGAATCTAACCACCTAAGAAAAATATAATTGCATTGTGAGTGTCATTGTATGTTGCCTTATTTAGTTATCTTATTATTCTCTACTCTCCCACTTACTTCCATAAACCCTCCAAAATACAGGAGTTACTTTCCTTAGATCTTAACCATTTTCCAGAGGGTAAAGTTCTATACAGGTATTAACTCATTTAATCATCATCACAATCCTAGGAGACAATAACTCTTTTCCTCCTAGTTAATAGATGATAAAAATAAGACTCAGTGTGCTTAACATTTCCAAGAACACCCAATTAATAAAAAGAAAGCAGGGATTAAGTCCCAGAGGTGGTGCCCAAGCACCACGCACTAACTTCAGCCGTCCTCATAGTTTACACTGCAGGTGTGGTCAGGCTCCTCATCTTGGCTGGCATGCATGGTGCTGGATAGATGTGACTGATGGTCTAAGGTTCTATATACATGTTCTCCTCACTTTGTGTTCTGTCCTGATTTCTCGCCTGTGTTCCTTATGTTCTCCTCATGATCTCACCCTCTGATTTGACAGTATTCTGAGCATTCTGTAGGGGAAAGCTGGCTTTCTTAGCCTCTTGGGGCACATTCTGCTGATTATCTTCCCTGACCCTGTAGAAAACCATGCATCAACCAGACATATAGGAAGAAGGGATGAGTGAATCTTCTGGATTCATTCTTTATACATATCAAAAAAGGGACTAGCCTTCTAAGATACAGGGCCAGTTTGGACTTTCTATGAAGCTGTGACTTTCAAAATCCTTGATCACAACATATCATAAGAAAGAGGCTTCTATTTTAAAAAATCTATTTTAATTGGCACAGTAATTGAACATGTTCATGGAGTACAGTGTGACATTTTAATACATTTATACAATGTATAATGATCACATTAGGATAATTAGCATATCTATTGCCTCAGACATTTATCATTTCCTTGTATTTGGAACATTCAAAATCCTCTGTACTAGCTATTTTGAAATATGCAATTAATTATTGTCAACCATAATTATTCTACTGTGCTATAGAATATTAGAAGCTCCTCCTTTCTAAATTGCATCCCTGTCCCTCTCCATTCTTTCCTCCCCCATGCTCTCCAGGTTCTGATATTCATTATTCTACTCTATATTTCTATGAAATCAACTTTTTAGTTTGCACATGCAGGTGAGAACATGCAGTATTTGTCTTTGTGTGTCTGACTTATTTCACTTAACATTACTGTCTTCCAGTTCCATCCACACTGATGCAAATGATAGAATTTCATTGTTCTTTATAGTCAAATAATATTCCATTCTCTCTCTCTCTCTCTCTCTCTCTCTCTCTCTCTCTCTCTGTGTGTGTGTGTGTGTGTGTGTGTGTGTCTGTATGTGTATCTTATTTCCTCATTCTTTCATCAATGGTCACCTATTAATTTCACATCTTGATTACTGTGACTAGTGTTGCACTGTTCAGTATTGGCATAGTATAGATTAACTCTTTGACATTCTGTTTTCATTTCCTTTACATACATAGCCAGTAATGGGATTGCTGCACCATGCGGAAGTTCTGTTTCTAGTTTTTTATTTTTTAATTTTTTTATTTTGTTTTATGAGATGGGTTCTCACTATGTTGCCCAGACTGGTCTTAAACACCTGAACTTGAATAATCCTCCTGATTACATATGTGTGCCCCCATGCCTGGCACTATTTCTAGTTTTTTGAGGAAACAGCATACTATTTTCCATAATGGCTATACTAATTTACATTCCCACCAATAGTGAATGAGAGTTCCCCTTGCTCCACATCCTTACCAGCAATGAGAAACAGATTTCTTTGCAATTCATATATATATATATATATATATACACATGTGTGGCAGTACTAAGGTTTTGGTCAATCATGGACTGTACACATGATGGTGTCCTGTATAAATTATGTCATCTAGTGATGTCATAGACATCTTAGTTTGTATAATAACGCTCTATGGTGAAATTGCCCAACAGTACATTCCTCAGAAGTATCCTCAGCTCACATCTGTATTTACATACATAGAACTGAAACAAAATGTCAGAAAAAAGTACCTGCCCTTACAATGTAGAATGCACTTTGAAGTGTCTATTCTATTCTTTCTTTTCTTGAATGATACTGGATCAAATACAATAAATTGACTTCACAATTCACTAATGGGTCATGACTTGAAGATTGAAAACACTGCCCTAAGGAATTATTTCTAACTCACCATAGGATAATTTTTCACTATTAATAGATTTAGAGGAACATATGACTGATTAATTCTTTGATTGTGCATGAAAATTTTTTTTCCCTAATTATTTGTGGTTTCCTCTATACTATATCTTTGCTGGACATCAGGATTCCGGGAAGGGGAAACATCATGTAAAATGTTAAGATTAGGAATGAAGGTTGAGATGGTGTTGAACATATAAGAGGGAGATTATGACCTTTTCTGAATACATGTCAGCAAAGTTCTTCTACTGTGTTATTATAGTACTTTAAAATATTAAGATTTGGTTACCTATTGGGAACAACTGGAAACACTGGCTCTGGCCTGTGGTCTGCAATAAAGAATTATTGTTTGTTGGCTTAATGTGACAATAGCATTGTGGTTATATAGTAAAATATCCTCTTTAGATGTTTGTATGGAAATATGACTAAGTGATATGTTGTGATTTCTATAATTTAACTTAAAGATGGGAGACAGGCAGGGAGAGGACAGCACCATACCTGAGCCTGTGGTGGCTGCAGGAGATGCCACCCTTGTTCCGGTGCTACTTCTCCAGTTCTCACTGTAATTAAAACTCCAGTTTCTGGGGATGGTATAAAAGAGAAAGAGAAGAGAGACTTGCGCTGACTCACTGAGGTTTAGATGTTTAACAAGCTGGTGTCATGGCTCTGGGAGAGATAGAGTCAGCATACTGCTCCTGGTCTCTCCCATGGATTCAGCTGAAAATAAGAAAAGAATACATAAAGTAGCTACTTGAGGACTCTGAAAAGTGAACAAGATAAGCAGCTAAGGAAAGAAGATCAGAATTTGAAGTAACACCAAACTGGTGGTGAGTTTACCTATTTTTGTTTTTAACTTTAGCATTGCCCAGCCTCCGTTCAAGGCTGCCTGAAACCTGAAGTGGACATCAGCGTGGACAGAGAGAGCTCCAGACAAGCACCTGATTCAAACTGACCTGGAAGCATGAGGCAAAGGGTTCTTAGATGTGAAACCAAAAGCACAGCTGGTGGAAGAAAACCCCGCCAGTTAAATTCATCAAAACTTAAAACTTTTGCTCGGTGAAAGACGTTACTGACAGAATGAAAGTTTATTATCATAGACTATTGATATTAGCTGGATTTTTTGAACATGAAATCTTTGTCCCTGAATCTCCCCTGACTTAGAACATAAGTCGAACATAACATAGGACATCACTGGTTTTCTACTATTGTAGAATTTCTTTTTTTTTTTTTTTTTAATATTTTGCTTCAGTTGCCTATGGGCCTTTATTTTATTTATTTATATGCAGTGCTAAGAATCCAACCCCAGGCCTCACTCATGCTAGGCAGGCACCCTACCTCTGAGCTATAATCCCAGTCCCTGTAGAATTTCTTTACTTGATTTCTTTTCAGTCTTAGGGAAATGAAAAAGTTGACTAAGAAACTACCTGTAGGTACTTTATTTACCCAACTACCTGGATGCCATGTTGGTAATTGCTTTCTAGATCATTTGTTAGTATAAGAATATTCTAGAAAATCTTTAAAAAAAGAAAGAATGGATAAAATTAGTTATAACAATTTTTTATTTAAAATTTTTTTCTTAATATTTCTTTTCTTTCTTCTTTCCTTTCTTCCTTTCTTTTTCTTTTTCTTTTTTTGGCTAGGGGATGAACCTAGAGGTGCTCTACCACTGAGCTACTAGACCTTTTTACTTTTTATTTTAAAATGAGGTCTTGCTAAACTGCCAAGACTGGGTTGAACTTGCAATCCTTCCACCTAAACCATCCGAGTAGCTGGGATTACAGGCGTGCATCACATTGCCTGGTTACTTTCAATATATTTTTTTAAGAAGATAAACAATGTCTAGGTACTCTGATATCTCTTGGATATTATACAACTATTCTGTCTTTGAAAAAAAAAAACTTACTTATTAAACTGAAGCCTGTGAACACGTGATGGACCCTGCACAAGATTGTAGAGCAGATTAGTAAAGTAGTGGTTTATGAATGCCTACACTAGAAACCCATGATCATCAGAAACCAGCACAGATTCACAAAAAGCAAGTCCCATTGGATCAACTTCATATCCTTGTCAGGGTTACTATCAGAGGTGTGCACCAGTCCAAGGTATTAATGAAAATTTTATGATAGGCTTTTGGATAGGATTAAAAAATACATTTTGAATGAAATACAACAAGGTTACTGACAAATAGATTCCCAAAATCTGGAGAGAGGTGTATCTTTCTTGAATTTTCCCTTTGTCCTCCCCACTCAATGTTTTGGTTGGTGATTTTGTTAATGATACATAAAAATATGCTTATAAAATATCATTGAATTTCATGAAGATGGAAGGATTATGCACACTTGGATATTAGAATTGATTTTTAATGATTTCTTGATAGACTGAAAAATGAGATAAAGCAAACCAAATAAAACTTACAGGAATAATCCTTAGGTTTTAAAAAATTACATCCAGAAAGTCAACTAAATAAATACAGTCATCCCTGGCTCTCCACAGGGTAATCATTCCAGGCCCCCAGTAGATCCCCAAATCCTCAGATGTTTGGGTACCTCATATAAAATGGTGTAGTATTTATATACAACCTGCATACATCCTTCAATGTACTTTAAATCATCTCTAGATTGCTTCTAATACCTGACACAGTATACCTATTCAAATAGATGTCATAATCCATTGTTTAGGGAATGCCAAGGAAAAAAGGTGTGTGCCTGTGCAGTACCAACATGAATTTTTTTAAAAAATATTTTCTATCAGTGATTGGTTGAATCTGCAGAGGCGAAACCCCTTAGATTCAAAGGGCTGATTGTGTCATATGAAGTTTAGCTACAGTGTGCATGGATAAGTGGATGTCAACTTAAACTTAATATGAGAGTATTAGTCTTCTAGTTCTGCTTCAACAAATTACCACAAACTTATTGGCTTAAAGAACACAAGTCTATTCTTTTATAGTTTATTCTAGGGGTTGGGAAAGTAAGAGCGCATGCCGGGCTGCATTCCCTCTGGAGGCTTTTGGGGAGAATTTGTTTCCTTGTCTTTTCCAGCTTCTAAAGCCTGCTCACATTCCTTGGCCCATGGTCCTGCATCACTCTAATGGCTGCTTCTATTGTCACATTTCCTCTGACTCTGGCCCTCCTGCCTTCTTCTTGTAAAAATCTTGTAATCACACTGGGGCCACTCAGATAATTCTGGATATTTCCCTTCTCAGCATCCTTAATTTAATCACATCTGCAAAGTTCTTTCTTGTCACATAAGGTATGATATTCACAGGTTTTAAGGATAAGGACACAGACATCTTAGGGCAACCATTCTTAACCTGTCACAATGAGTCAATGGTGTGATGTTATTGACAAGAAAGCTATGAAATCATTGGATGCACTAATATTTTGAATGAAATATTACTCTGGTGATATTTAGTAAATATAGTAAATATATTAATCATATAGCAATCTACATATTATATAAACATAGTATTTCAAATAAAAGACATTATCGTTTCACTTTACTCCTCCTTGCTAGAGAATATCTAGATAATTGTGTTCAGCTCTGGGCATCAGTATAATCAAACTGGGGCCCAATCACAGAAATATTGTGGTAAGACATAACGAAGTGGAAATAAAATAAGAATTTGGAGATGTGAATTGGAGAAAACAGTTGGGATAGCTATCTTTCCTCTTTGGAGGGACAGTATTTGGGATAGGAATTTGAGTTGTGATAAAAATTCAAATGGGGCAAACTCAGAGTTGAAAACATTGGAGAGATGCTGTCTGATGCGTGGAAGGAAGTGCTGTCCATCTGGAATGGGTGCCCTTGAGAGCTATCAAGTTCTTTGTCACCAAAGACTCTAGTGCATGGACTCCATGTGATTCTTTTAATACCACTTAAAACATCTGGAGAGTATTGAGCTAGATACATTTTAACAGCCCTCACACATTCTAGGTTCCCTGATTACAATGACTAAATGTCCCTGCTTGAGGGAAGGAAAGAGAAATAACCAGAACATAGAGCCAAAGAGCAGATAAGGCCTTTATGCTGGTGTGAATGGGCTGTTTTGCTGACTGACAGATTTATGATGGAATAATTTCCTCTGTTTGTCTTGTGACTTGTGTTTGCACCTTGAGTTTGAGGCACCCTTCTTGCCCTGTGGACATTTCCAGAAGGATTTTCAAAGAAAGGAAATGGTTCTGTTTAAATGACAATTAACAGAATTCCTGCTGATTAATTTTTCCTTATTGTTTCCATTACAGGCAATAGGTAGCTATTTCAGGGTAATAAATCTAGTCTTATCATTTCCAGATAAAAGTTTATTTTCACAGCATATGATTTTCTTAATACCTAAACTTTATGTGGATTCTTTTATTCTGAACAAAATTGAAAATGAAATTTAAACTTTATTACCCAAGAAACATTCTAATACCCCTCATAGCAAGTGTTACTTTCTGAGGAAGTTGGGAATCTATTCATTTTCTATTTTAAAAAGAAGAATTTTTCTCTAAGTTCCCCTCTCTTTCAGTTTCTGTGATTATTTTGCCTATTTCCTGTCTCTTTAATCCCATCGCTTGCTTCTTCTTTGCCCTCTCCTAGTTTATTGAGGACAAAAGGCCCTAGACTGCTTTCATCTTCTCATAGCAACCCTGTGAGCATGCTCACTTCTGTACCAGTCATGTTCCGCCTTTTTATCTTTCAATGAAAGAAGTGTTCTTCCTTCTTAGGAAGCCAATCGTTCATTTGTTTTCTGGATCTTCTTACATTGCCCAGAACTTCACTGAAGCTGCTGCTGTCCAGCTCAATGCCCTCCAAATTGCCTTCTTTAAAGGATACTTCACCTCTCATCTTACTTTGTTGCTCAGCATGATTTGGTACAGTTTTATAATTTTAATTCAGTCCTATCTAGCAAATTCCAGTTCTTTATATCCCAAGTAATTTACTAACATTATCAATGAGATGTGTCAAGCCTCTGAAACTTAAGTAGCTAAAAATTAAACTTTTATCTTCCCAACACTTCAAAAACCCAAATGTATTCCCTCCTCTTTTTCATACCACATTTAGTAGCTTCTCATTTTCCCCCTTGTCCAACTCATAACTTGGGAGACATCTTTGATATTTTCTTTTCCATCCTACTCCCATCTACTCTATTATCAAGTCTTTTGATTTTATAAAATAATTTTAAGTGAGTCTACTTTCTTCATTTCTACCACCATCTCTAGAGTTTACACAATTATATTTCTTATCTAGACTATAGTAGTTCCTCTTCCTCCCACCTTATTTGCAGTTTCACTTTCCACAGTTTTAGTTACTGTGATCAACCACAGTTCAAAGATATTAAATGGAAAATTCCAGAAATAAACCATTCCTAAGTTTTAAATTATACACCATCTTGGTAGTGTGACATCTGTTACCCTGTCCTACTCAGGATATGAATTACCCCTTTGTCCAGAGTATTCACATTGTATATGCTAGCCACACATTAGTTACTTAGTAGTTATTTAGAGTATCAGATCAACTGCCATGATATCACAGTGCTTGTGTTCAAATAACCCTTACATAGTAGCCTAACACTACATCACAGTGCCTGACATTCACCTCACTGCATCTCATCACGTTGGCATGTATTATCTCACGTTATCACAAGAAAGGCGAATAAGATACTTTGAAGGAGAGACTATGTACACACAATTTTTGTTATAGTATATTGTTATAATTGTTCTATTTTACTGTTATTGCTGTTAATCTCACACTGTGCCTAATTTATAAATTAAAACTTCTCCTTGGTATATATGTTAGGAAAAACATTTTGTTATACATACAGTGTTTGGTATTATCTGCAGCTTCAGACACCTGCTGGAAATCTCAGAATGTATTCCGTGTGAATAAGGAGACCACTATATGACATTAGTCTTCTCACTAGTGGCCCTACATCATTTCTTGTTCTCCTTGGATCTCATAAGCAGTTAGAGCAGTCTCTAATTGCTGCTAATATGCATCTATTATACAAACAAATCTACAAAGTTGGATATATAGATTTCAAAGTTCAAGCTGGAGTGGAAAATTTATGAGGGAAGGTGATCTGAGAAGAGAAGAGGTTCCATGTTTGAAGTCTCAGGCACTTTATTGTTTAAATGTTGGAGATAGAAGGAGAAACCAGCAAAGAGAACTGAGAAGTAACGAAATATAAGGAAAACCAAGAAATGGTGTCCTGGAAGCCAAGAAAATATATAGAAGAGAGTCATCAATTGTGCAAAGTGCTCCTAGTAAACTGAGTAAGAGGAAGACAGAACTAAGGGATCCTTTACTTAGCATTATGAAGGTCACAGTTGACCTTGACAGGAGTAACTTCAGTGACTAAGTGGGGGCAGAGGCAAAGGGTTCAAAGGAGAATGGAAAGAGGAAAATGGGATAGGAGATACATAATCCACAATTCTTTCTAGGAAATTTCTGTAACGGGATTGGATAGGGCTGGAGTGAGTTCACACAGGGTGGAAGGCATAGAAAATGGTACAGGTATAGTGGCAGATGCTTGTGGAGGTTCTGTTTTGATTGCTTTTATTTTCTCCATGAAATAGGAAGCAAGCGTATAAACAGGATGAGACTAGAAGGGAGATGTTTTCATTTGGGGAGGGGATGGAAAAGAAGTTGTGAAGTCATCACCTAGGAGGGTGAATGAGTAAAGATAATGCATTGTGGAAAAATGTTCAACATCTCTAGTAATAAGAGAAATGCAAATCAAAACCACCCTAAGATTCCATATCACCCCAATTAGAATGATGATTATCAAGAATACAAGCAACAACAGGTGTTGGCGAGGATGTGGGGAGAAAGGTACACTCATACATTGCTGGTGGGGCTACAAATTAGTGCAGCCACTCTGGAAAGCAGTGTGGAGATTCCTTAGAAAACTTGGAATGGAACCACCATTTGACCCAGCTATCCCACTCCTTGGCCTATACCCAAAGGATACTACAGAGATGCAGCCACGTCAATGTTCATAGCTGCTCAATTCACAATAGCCAGATTGTGGAACCAACCTAGATGTCCTTCAATTGATGAATGGATAAAGAAACTGTGGTATATATATACAATGGAATATTACTCAGTCATAAAGAATGATAAAATTATGGCATTTGCAGGCAAATGGATGAAATTGGAGAATATCATGCTAAGTTAGATAAGCCAATGTCAAAAAACCAAAAGACGAATGATATGGCTGATAAGTGAATGATGACACATAATGGGGCGTGGGAGGGGTTAGTGTTAGGGTTAGAGTTAGGGTTAGGAAAGGGGGCAAGAATGGAGGAAGGAAGGACTGTATAGAGGGAAAAGAGGGGTGGGAGGGATGGGGGGAAGGGAAAAAATAACAGAATGAATCAAACAACATTACCCTATGTAAATTTATGATTACACAAATGGTATGCCTCTATGCCATGTACAAACAGAGAAACAACATGTATCCCATTTGTTTACAATAAAAAAAATTTTTAAATTTAAAAAATAAAAAAAAAAAGATAATGCATTGTGCCTGCCACACCCACTTGAGGATCCGTACTTATGGATTTAGAAGCAACTGGTTGTGTGGTTTCACATTTTTCTATAGCAATATTAGTCAGGAGTACAGCTGGAGAGCAGGCTGAACATTGAATTTAACCAGCTTTGGGGTTTACCAGGTGAAGAGAGGGAGAGGACAAAGAGAGAACAAAAAGAGTTGAAGGTAGTGCATTGGAGTGATTGTGAGGATCAATTCTAATCCAACTGAATAAGAAAGGGAAATAGGACATGTGAAAGGTGGGACACCATGTGACAGTGGTAGATCAATCAGAGTCGAAAACTGTGATTGAGGATATTTAGAGGGTGCAAGTAGAAAGAAAGGATGTAGATGATGCTAAGAGAGTAAGACTCTTGAAATTGACATTATAGGTTGTAATTTGTGTGCCCACAAAGTAAGGAGCTAAAGTAGAGGGTAGGAATTGAGCTGAAAGGCCAGGATACGAGAAACATCATTTATGCAGATATTGAGAGTATTATGAGTTGTGAGGAAAGTGTTGGCCAGAGTTACAGTGAGCCCAGAGGTAAATCTGCAAGGAATTGAGAAGGATGACTAAGTGGCATCTAGATATCTACAACGGGACTAGTATCCTACATTTACGACTTAGAATGTTCAAACCCAACAGCTATAGGACAGTGAAACTAAAACTACAAACTAGCAGGTAATAGAGCTCAAAAAAGGTACAAAGTGCTGTGACTATGGTTCTCAAATTTTAGCAAGCTTTGGAATGTGTAAATGATTTGTTAAAATAGATTGCAGGGCTCCACTCTTCAAATTTCTGAAATAGTAATTGTGAGGTGGCCTGAAAATTCGCATTTCTAACAAGTTTTCAGGTAGTACTGATGTTGATGGTCAGAAACCACATTTCGAGAACCAATGTACTATGAAAATTCAGAAAAGTAAGGAACTGCTTTTGGTTGGAGAGAACTAGAAAGATTCAGGGAGAATAAAATGATCATTTGATATGTTAACTAATTAGAAGTCCTACTTTCTTTTTTAAAAATATTTTTTAGTTGTCAATGGATCTTTTGTTTTATTTACTTATTTACTTACTTATTTGCAGTGCTGAGTATCAAACCCAGGGCCTCCCACATGCCAGGCAAGTGATCTACCACTGAGCAACAACTCCAGTCCCTAGAAGTCCTACTTGTGTACTCACTCTTCAAGTCAGGAGGGCAGAAGAGGTGTACTTCCTTCATTTGTCTAAAACACATTGTTTCAAACTGATCTGATCTTCATCTCCAGGCTCCACCTGCTGGAGGACCAGGAAACAGCTGACTTCAGTCCTTCAGCACTGAAAACTGGATACAGTTAGAAAAATTTAAACAAACTGTTTAGGTAAAGTCTAATCTCTTTTGAATCAGATGTTTGGTCTTTTAGATTTCACCTGGCAGGATGTGGTTTTGTGATCTTGTGGCTTTGGGGGAATGGGGTTCTTAATTCCGTGCGGGGCCCATGTTCTGTGCTCCAGCTTGTTTGCTTTCCGTGGGGGTGTCTCTTGTCTGCCAGGTTGCTGCTGGCTTCACTGGCATTATTGGCTGAGACCTGCAAGTGGTGTAACTCATGGTTTAGTCATTTTTGCAGTTTGAGCTGAGCTCAGTGTTCTCTTTGACTGACTTGGCAGTGCCTGGCTCTCTGGTCTCTACTGAGTTTCTGCCCTATTCTCTGTCTGGCTCTTGGCCTAGTAGACAATGGGGTCATCATGCCCTTAATCATAGAGTGGGGTGGGATCTGCTACCATGGCAGTGTGGGGGCCCCTGCTTTCAGGTCTTAGTTTCATGTGTCACCTTTTTTGTTTATTTGTTTGTTTGTTTGTTTTTTGCATTGCTGGGGTAAGAACCCAGGGCCTTCAGCATGCAAGGCAGGCATTCTACCACGGAGCTCTGCCCTCTGCCCTACATTCTCATCCTTGTGACCAGTACTTTGGTTTCCATCTATATCACCCAAGAGTAGAGGTGAGCTTTGGGGATCTGGTTTCAAAACTCCCTCCTCTGCCCCATTACACTAGGTCACCACTTTTTATCTCCACCTCCACCATTAGTATGGGGATTGCTTGAGAGGGTCTCCTTTCCAAACCCTAACTAGAAGTAGGGCCAGATCCTTTCTATCTTAAACTGCCCTCACCCATTACCTTGCCTCCCTTCTCACCCTTTCTTTTACTGTACTTAATGTATTCTAAGATGCACTCTCTACCCACCTCTGTATTTTAACATCTTTGAAACTGAGTCTTAGAAAATATGTCATGTTTTAGCTTATCATTTTTCTTAGTATTGTCTTAGTCTGTTTTCTATTGCTATAACAGAATCCCTAAGACTGAATAATTTATTAAGAAAAGAGGTTTATTTGGATTATAACTCTGGAGGCTGGAAAGCTCAAGAAATCTTGGCTTGGCTGCCTCCGATTTGGCTTCTGGGGAGATCCTTCTGCTGCTCCAGATATGGTGGAAGGACAAACAGTCATGTCTAGAAAAAAAAGGAAGAGACACAGGGTCCTAGATGTTTCATAAAGACTTATGTTCTAGATAACTAAACCAGTCTTGCAGAGACTACATTAGTATCTTTGAGAAGGTGGGGTCCCCATCACCCAAACATCTCTTAAAGACCCCATCACCTCTCCAACTGCTACACTGGCAATTAAATATCAACATGAGTTTTGGCAGGGACAAATCACATGCAAACCGCAGTGGGGGTGTCAGGATGCAACTTATGATCAATGCTGTCTTAGGTCCTATAAACTATAGCTTTTCTCCATGTTTCCTATACCACGTTCTTGTACGTTTCACATTACATCAGGGCTGAGTACATCATGGCACTGAAGTCATCTCCCCTACCCTGTGGCAGATATCCTTGGTTAAGTGGAGGATAAAGAACTTAGTAAATTCCTCCTCTACCAGCCTAGCTTTCTGGCTTATTGTCTTGATCAGGAAGCTCAAAACAGTTCATGCTAGCCCTTGTACAAGCCTGCAGCATTTAATCTCTAAGGCAGAGAATTCATTGAAACCTGATTTAAGAGGGGGAAAATACATTACCTTAATATTTGCAAAATGAGCTGGGTGCAGTGGTGCATGCTATAATCCCAGGGGCTCAGAGGCTGAGGAAGGAGGATGGTGAGTCCAAAGCCAGCCTCAGCAAAAATGAGGTGCTAAGCAACTCAGTGAGACCCTGTCTCTAAATAAAATACAAAATAGGGCTGGGAATGTGGCTCAGTGGTTGAGTGCCCCTGAGTTCAATGCCTGGTAACCACCCCCACAAAAAAATTTGCAAAATGAATGTGATACCTGGTATACATTTAAAAAGTCAAAGCAAAAAAATACTTTCAAGAAGGTATTTTCTGGTAGTGATGGCAACAATTTCATATATTTAGTAGTGTCTCATTATATTTTGAAAACTAACTTTCTAAAATTGATTGGAAAGTTTTAATATAGTTTGAACCATCCTCAAATTCAATCCTTCATTATTAAAATAAGTGTTTGAAAAATAAGACATACAAGTTTTTTGGAATTTTTTTTTTTTTTTTTGGTACCAGGGATTGAACCCAGGGTGCTTAACCACTAAGCCACATTTTTTATATATATATTTTTAGAGACAGGGCCTCACTGAGTTGCTGAGGCTGACTTTGAACTCGAGATCCTCCAGCCTCAGCCTCCCAAGCTGCTGGGATTATAGGCATACACCACCACACCCAGCAGCACATAAGATTTATTCATATTTGGAGGTATGTTAATGATCTATTGTTTACTGAGAAAAGTTAATTTCTAACTGATTTGGATAGGAGTTTCTCATTTTTGTAAAAAACATATTATCTATATAAAAATACATGAATAATTATTGTTAAGATAAACACCAAGATTGTTAGAGCAATTATCTCTACAAGGGTAATAGTGTTTTTCCAAATCATTATTTTCTATTTTCTACTGCAGATGATTTATTTGTATATTCTTTAAAGATTGGGCATAGTTGACTGCAAATAGGATTATAGTAGCCCCCTTTATCCCTGGGGGATATGTTTCAAAACCCAGGAGGATGTCTGAAACAGAATACCACCAAACCCTACATGTACATTAGTATGTTTTTCTTACATATATATGCCCATGATAAAGTTTAACTTGTAAATTAGAGCAAATAAGAGATTAACAATAGTAATAATTAAATAGAATAATAGTAACAATGTATGGTAATAAAAGTTATTGAAAACTCACAAATTATTTATTTCTAGAATTTTCCATTTAATATTTTCAGGACATGGTTGACCTTGGGTAACTGAAACTGCAGAAAGCAAAACCACAGATAAGGGAGGATCATTGTAATTGGAAAAAGACAGATTGATATATGATACAATCATGGGAGAAGAGAATGGGGGAGGTTATGATTTAATTCCTGATTTGTGGATGAGTCACCTAATTTATTTGGTCCTTAGGTTTTTTTTTTCATTTGTAAATCTGGAAAAAAATTATATTAATCTAGGTGTAGAGATGTTATCCAGTCTGGGAGTGTTCTGTTTGCAAAATCAAAGGAAAACAAAATACAAAGTAGAAATAAACCAGATATCTAAGCTTAAACTCAAGAATTTGGCTATTTTATTATACCATGACTCACCCAGAGAATTGCTTCAATTTTCCACCTCACTGAGCATTGTTGGTAAACATCAAGAGAAACATCCACAGAATGAAATGTTTTAATTTCTTCACCCATAAAATCTAAATTAAATATATTAACTGAAAATTACACATATAAATAGTCAATCATTTGATATCTTATGGATATTAAAGATAATTTATTCTGTTGATTCAATACTTTAAAAAAATTTTTTTAGTTGCTAATGGAACTTTTATTTACTTATTTTTTTATGTGGTGCTGAGAATCAAACCCAGTGCCTCACACATGTCAGGCAAGTGCCCTACCACTGAGCCACAACTCCAGCCCTTGATTCAGTCTTATCTAAAAATAGGATCGAGTAATACAAAGTTCATGAGCATTGATTCATGAACTAGGTACTGCCTCTAGTCCCATAATGCATCTGGGTATAAATTACATTGAACAAACTGATGGGGAATTCGCTGCTCATTTGGAATAGTGAAATGTTGTAGAAGGATAAAAAATCTTTCATTTTAAGGTTAATGGCAATATTGAAGAATATGAACCAAGAATGTAGATTTGATCTCTACAAATTTGTCATAAATATATATGATAATTTTCTTTAGATTATATAAAATTTAATAATATAAGATTTCAAATTGTACCACATAGAGAACAGATGCATTTTCTGCTAATAAAGTCCAATTAGAAAAATTCCTCTGTTAATTCAGAATAATGAGGAAAAGTCCAAATGCTGATAAGCTAAGTATGAAGCTGGAAGCTATTGGATATTTTTCAGTTAAAATTGGGAGATTGATAGTAAATAAGAAAATGCAATTTATCTTTATTTTCCCAGAAATGTCACTAAAGAAAAAAATGCTAGCAATTTAATTATATACACCACAATTTTGTTTGCATTTATTGATATCCTCCCTTGTTTTCAGAGCTATCATGCCAGGATTTCCCTCTTTATTCACCTATTGGTACAGTGAATAGCTCAACTGAGTATGCAAATAATTCTAAAAATTCTAAACACTACTGAAATATGTGACAATTGAAGAATTGTTCTATATGTTTCTTGTTAGGTTAGGCCAAGAAAATTGTGTTAAGAGAATCTGTATTTAATATTAATATTTAGTGAGTTAAATCTCTTATATGCAGACCATGTTATTGAGGAGTGTTTGTGATATGGATATTTTTTCCTTCCTGGCATTCAATAAAGTGCAGACCTGGTTACCTGAAAATTGCCAATGAATAATAGGTAGTTGATGTTATGTGATGTTTGCTGATTTAATAATTACTGCAATTTCTTGCTTTGCTTTAAATTTGCAAGTATGTCTTTATAAACACATTAGCATATACTAATTTAAAAAAGACATAAGACCAATGAACAATGTACCCTCAATTGCAATTTTTACAATTGTGATGTGACCCCATGACCCCAAATATACTACAGATTTGATCAAAATTAATATTTGTTTTAAGTTTATATAACTTTTAAAAAATTCATAATTTTGTCTTTTTTAGAAGCCATAAGACACATTTGTTTCATTATGCTTATAAGGTCTATGATCAAAATAATATTCAATGATTAAAACTTTATACACACAGAAAGAAAAGAGTATTTTGGGATAAATAATAGAAACAATAAGGAATGTCCAGCTTTTATAAGTAGAAAATACAGTTTATAGAAATGCTGAAACTTTCATTTATCTACTTAATTGAGCTAGTAGTTAGTTTAATATTTTTTAATGTGGAAATATTTGACATTTCTCAATTATAATACAAACCACCCAAGTTTGCATTTTCTGTCCTTGATAGTCTCTATAATTAGCACTTACCTTAAAAATACAAGGGCTGTGCTTTGGATTTGGTATGTCTCCCCAAGATTATGTACTGAGGCTTGGTCTCCAGTGTGGTGATGCTGAAAAGGTGAAGCCTTTAAGGGGTGGGGCCTAGTGGAAGATTAGTAGGTCACTGGGGCTTGCCCTCAGTAGGGGCTAAGGCCGGTCTCTCAGGATACGAGCCAGTTGATATAAGGTAAGTCTACCTACCCCATGCACTTGGCCTTTTCTGCACCCGGGCCATATACTTTTCCACTTTGCCATGTTGTGATGTGGCCAAGGGGGGCTCACCAGAGGCTGAACATCTAGATGGTGCCCCCATTTGTACTTTTAGCCTATATGTCTCCCTTTCGCTAGGGTGCAGCTCCTGAAAACGGTGTGAGAAAAAAGTTTTTCATGGACTCTTCTCTGTTTTAGTACAACTATACTTTTGAAAAGAAGGTTCTAAAAACTTCCATTTTGCTTTAATTCTGATTTCAGAACTCAGTCTTCAAAACAAGATACAACTAGACTACATAATTCATAATATATTCAATGGCATAGCTACAAAAATGGGGTGGTGTAGGGCATAATTAGGCTAAACTCCTCGCAAGCAGGAAGAATTTGCTCTTGTCTAAGTACCACTTAGCAGAGTGTTTGGCCACACAGTAGGTGCTCAGTCAGTATTTCCTGAATGGGTAACATGACTGCCAGTCTGTCCTATTAACTTTGAATGGATGATTACATTTTAAAGCATTTAAAATGGTTTATCTCTGCTTGCTTTATAAGAATGCTGTCAGACAGATGACAAAGCAATTAGTTTTGTTTCCAAATCCTGTGCCTAACTGTCTTCAAATTGACTCAGTCACAGGTGGAAAAAAAAAACAAAAACAAAAAAAAACAGACTCAGTTTGGGAAAAAAATTAATCTGATACTTCCACCAGTTTTGAGGCAGAAATGAGTGGCTGTTTAGAAGTAGAACAACATGAAAGCATCTAAGGCAAGAGACTGAAAGCCATACTAGAAATTAACGTGAGTAGTGCCCTTTGCCCATGCAGTTTGGACTGACAGGAAGTTTTGTGGCAGGGCTGAAGGGTAGAGGGTGGAGAGAATGAGATCTCCGCATAGTCCCATCCTTTGTTCAAGAATAGGGTGACAATAAGAATTTTGGTAAAGGAAAAAAAATCAGTTAGATATTAGTGGAAGAAAATACTAATAAATTTTAAAAAATGATTTTAAGTTCTAAGACTGCAAAGTAAAGTTAATATAGATTTGTAATACAGCCAAAAAACCAATATGGTAGAACTTTACATGGATATGTATACACCGTGTGTCAGGGAAATGGTGTATATCAAGAATTCTTTTTTATATACATTAATTTAATTATTATTTTTTTTTTATGTGGTGCTGAGGATTGAACCCAGTGCCTCACATGTGCTAGGAAAGCGCTCTACCACTGAGTTACAGCCCCCTGCCCTCAAGAATTTTTAACATCAGAGATAGAAGCAATTACCAAATGTTTGGAGGAGGCAATATTTCAAGGGATGTGGGAATGGAGGAACTGTGGCTTATGGGGAAACAGCATGCTTCTCAGAAGAAAACAGAACAGGTGCTGTTTGCAAGTTTTCCTAATCTACCACCATCTGCTGACCCCATAGTTCCACACACATTCTTTCAGAAATTCTAGGGTACAAAGCATACTCTTAAAGAGTCTACAAGGAAGTGAGCATGTATTCAAAATCTGGAGTCATGTTATCTTAGTTTACAGACAAACAGGAGTAGGAAGTGACATCTGAGGCAGGTGTCTATCCTTTCAGAGAAATGAAAAACCGTGAGAAGCAGTTGCGAGAAATATGCTACTTGAAGGAAATTTGTGAAATCTCTAGTATAAATCTATTTGAATAGGAACAATACCAGATTAGATTTAAACAAGTCCTACAACATACTGAAGGGTAGATGGAAGGGCGATTTGGGAGAGTTTGGGGAGCTAATTTGGCTAATTGTAAAATTTCCTATGGAAAAGAGTTTAGCATTTTATCTCTGTCAGTATTTCTGTGTCATTCATTGCTAGGCTAATGCAATACAATACCTGCTCCACTTTGATAAGCAGAGATTGTGCTGGTGAATGAGTCCAAATCCTAATGCCCGTAACTAAGGGAAAAATGGTAACAAGCTCAGTTGCAACACTTTCCTGGAACATGGTACCCAGAAATAAGCAGACCCCAAACACTGATAAGGTTGTCATGGAGAACTGCATTCCAGTCTTAACTCTGCTTCTGCCAAGAAGGGTGGATTCAAATTCTATGAGCTTCTTGAATTTCCACATACACTTTTTTTCCACTGAGATGTCTTGAAATATGCCAGGAGATACTGGCCCAGCAAAAATAAGTTACTGGAATGCCCTGGAGCTCTATGTGCTCTGCTTATGATTCACTATAAAGAAGGCGATAAACATTTTCTAAAATATGCATTGATAGGAAAAGATCAATTGAAACACCAATAACTTCCTATCACATTCTCTGTCCAGCTGGAGCTGACCAGTCCTCCTTCTACTACTCTGTCTGCTCTCTACTGCCATTCCTAGACTTCGCTTGAAATAATTTTTTTTTTCTTAAAAAACAAATGTCATGCCTAGCATATGCAAAACCCCGGGTTCAATTCCCAGCACCACCAAAAAAAAAAAAAAAAGTCATTTATTTCTATATGCATATATATATATATATTTTAATTTTAAAAATATTTTTAGTTGTTGATGGGTCTACCCTTTATTCATTTTATTTATATGCAGTGCTGAGACTTGAACTCAGTGCTTCGTACATGCTAGGTAAGTGTTCTACCACTGAGTCACAACCCCAGCCCTTTATTTTTTATTTAAAAATTAACACTCTTTAAAACATTAGGAAAGTAGAAAAATAATCCATAGTTTTATCACACATCTTTTCTTACATTTTGCTGTCCCCCTACATTGCAATGTCTACACTTAATGTAGAACATTAATCTTGCTTTTTAAGTCATCATAGAAGAAATTTTATGAATTATTACTCTTTCTTTTTTCTTTCTTTCTCTCTTACTTGCAGTGCTGGAGATCAAACCTAGGGCCTCAAGCATACTAGGCAAGTTCTCTAACCACTGAGCTATATCACCAGCCTAATGTTATATATTCTTAATAAGAATCATTGGCTACAATCCATGTCAGATACTACAGTATACAGCCATAATCTGCTAATGTTTAGTACTTATTTTTTCTAATGTTTACTATTATTATTATTAATATGATAAACATAATAGTGAATAAAGTATTTTTCATGTATATAATTATTTCCTTAGGATATCTTCCATATTTCCATTTACAAATGGTTGCATTAGAGATTAGTTGTTTGATTATCAGCCTTGGTTGTGATAATTTTAAAGAATTTTTGCTAATCTGAGAAATATATTATTTTTACTTTTTTGCCTATAATCAACATTTTGCCCACAAAATTTATTGCAAATAGTTCTATTATTTTGTTGTTTCCCTTTCAATTTTGTTTGTTAGCACTTTGACATAAAACTTACTTGATATTTTGCCTTATATTTCTAGTTTAATACGTATGTATTGCTAAGAAATTCTTTGTTCTTTTTTTATTCTTCGTGATGGGGATGTGATAGGATGTGGTGTATACAATTCCCTTTCCTTTGGAGAGTGTTTGTGTATGTGTGTGTGTGTGTGTGTGTGTGTGTGTGTATATGTGTGTGTGTAGATGTTTTCTAGTATTGGGGATTTGGGATGCTCTACCACTCCACCTCTGAGCTACATCTCCAGCCCTTTTTATTTTATTATGAGCAGGCTCTCACTAAGTTACTGAGGCTGGCCTTGAACTTGTGATTTTTCTGACTCAGCTACCTGAGTTGCTGGGATTACATGCGTGCACCATCATACCGGTCTGGGTGTATATGTATTTCTTATATTAAATGGTTTAATACACTCACCTGAATTCATTTTATTTTAAGATATGTGATATTCTAAAACAGTTAAAACTTACATTCTTCAAATAAGTAAATAATAATTTCAACACTATTTCTTGAACAATATTAGATTTTTCCCATTGATTCTTTTATATATATATTTTAGTTGTCAATGGACCTTTATTTTTATTTATTTACATGCAGTGCTAAGAATCGAACTCAGTGCCTCACACATGCTAGGCAAGTGCTCTACCACTGAGCTACAACCCCAGTACTTCCCATTGATTTTTTTCTTAAAGTATTTTGCTTTAGTTGTAGGTGGACAGAATACCTTTATTTTATTTTTATGTGGTACTGAGGATCAAACCCAAGGCCTCATGCATGCTAGGTGAGCGCTCTAGCACTGAGTCACAATCCCAGCCCCCCACTGATTTTTGATGCGTCCTTTATCATATATTGAGTTCTTATAAGTAATCAGCTCTATAGTCTGTGACTCTGTGCTGATGGGGACAAATAACTGGTACAAAACAGCTTCCTCCATCTCTGGGCATTGGCCCCAAGACTGGTTAGGTGAAGGTCTTGTTCCCAAAAACATCCCTCAGGAGACCCAGCTTCTGGGCTCTCTAAAGTTCTCACCTCTGGTGTTTTAAAAATGTGTTTATCCTTTAAATAATCACATGCCACTTGCTCTTCTCAATCCTTTAGATACTTACTTGGCTTTCAGTGATCATGGTCCATCTCCCTCCAAATGATTTGAAGGGGTAGAAAAGCCCATCAGATGCATGCACTGAGCATTTGCCTCAAGCACAGTTTAAAGTGGATATTATGACTGGGATCCAGGAACATTTCCTGGGCTAATTATCTCAGCAGCAAAGTGCAACGGAAGATGGAAGGGGAGTGTATAATAGATTTGTTGCCTTAAATAAACTTATGATTCAGTTGGCTAATTAGGATGCACATACCTGAAATAATGCACAAGAGTAGACCCACAGTTCTTCAGTTCAAACCATTTATGCAAATGGGAGGAAACCTAGTTAAATTTTGAGGAAAGGGACAGGGGGTGAGAGACTTCAGAAATTTCTTCCTGAATTTATCCTCCCTGTTTTTGCCCTTTTCTGAGTTATGGTGCTATTTTCTCTTTCCTCCCTTATCTTACGACTTGGGTGATCTTGGGAAGGTTCCTTAATTTTTCTAAGTGTGTTCATTCATTTGTAAAATGAAGTTAATAATAGTAATTATTTCATTGGAATTGTTAGTTAATGTATGCAGAGTACTCAGCTCAGAGGATCAAACGGGAACGTTACTGATGTATAACTTACTTATAGTGATGTATAAGTTACTCATCCTTCTCCTCTATGGAAACTTGCTGTTGAACTTTTCATTCCCACTGACATTTACCAATTGGTGAGCAGTCTCTTTCCACTTATTAAGAGAGGGTTGAAATTCCTGAAGCAAGATTTTAAGAGCAGTCCAGAAATCCCAAGGGATATTGGAAATGGGACCACACTTTGCAAAATCTCTTTTAATTTGGATTTTAGACCCTTAACTGCCCAAGTAACCTTTATTGTGGGCATCAAAGTCTGTGAGAGGTGAAGGGTGGTCAAAGGTCTGTGTTGCATCTTCCCATTAGCATTCACGGAACCATACACACGACAGTGTTCTCTGGTGTTGGTGGCAGTTTTCTCGGTGGGTTTTATCTGCTCCCTGCTGTGAAGAGATAAAAACTGTCAGCTCGTAGAAGGCAGAGTTCTCATGTGACATTTGTGGGTGGTTTTGCACCACTGGACTGGAAATTTAGCCACTTTTTTTTTTTTTTAATCTCAAAATTTATTTTCCCGTTAGGTCTTAAATTTGCCTGCTTTAAAAAATGATTTTTTTTTTTTTTTACACACAGTAAGAAAATTAAAATGTCTCTGAAAGAATTTAAATTTCAATAGCTATCAAGCATTTACTACTGTTTGTGGAAAGCATTGATGTGTAAATTGGAGAGTCATTGACTCAGTGTCTGGAGACAGCTGTGGCTGGCTGTCACTAGTGTCTTCTTGCACTGGTTGCAATATCTCTTATACTTGGTCTTATGACCTTCAATATTGCTTTTCTTTCAGATAATGGTAATCATAATAATAGCTAACATTTATTGAGCGCCTAGTGCTAGGCACCACCATGCCAAGCCCTTTAAATGTATTTTCTAATTTAAACCTCACAAGAACCATGAGAGACAGGTACCATTATCATGATTTTAGAGAAGGAAAATGAGGCCCCAGAGGTTAAGTATTGCATAAAGATTGGTAAAGAATAAATCAATGAATTAGTGACTGAAACCAGGTCTACAAGGTGCATGTGTCCTTAACTACTATAGTATACTGTTATAGGATTCTTTTAAATTATTGGTAAGTACTTATCCTGGAATCTGCCTGGTATCATGGAATTATATTTGGGGAAGAATCATTACAAATTGAAGTAGGCATATTGAGATATCCATGTACTTTTTCTTAAAACTTTCCTTTATGTTATCAAGATGGGACAATTTTCTTCCTTCTTCAAAATTTTGGTGAACCTCACTTTTAATTGATCATAATTCCTAAAACTCATTACTTGATATTGTATTAACTCTTTTTAAATTTCTTTTATTTTATTTTTTATATTTATTTTTTTTGTGGTGCTAGGGTTTGAACCCAGGGCCTTAGTGCATGTGAGGCAAGCACTCTACCAACTGAGCTATATCCCCAGACCCTAACTCTTTTTAAAAATTTTTATTTTTATTGTTTTTTCTTTTGGAACAGGGTCTCACTAAATTGCTGAGAGTCTTCCTAAGTAGCTGAGGCTGGCCTTGAACTTGAGATCCTCCGTCTCAAACTCCTGAGTCGCTGGGATTACAGGCATGTGCTACTGTGTCTGGCTAGCTCTTAATACTAATCACATTTCTTCTCCTTTTCATTTTCAAGCTTTTATAGAACTGTGATGCCAGGGTCAAAAAAATCCTGAGTGATTCAGTTGCAAATAGTATAAATGTTTCTAGGAGCTGTGGCCCTATCAAATAGGTTGGACGAATATTTTAATAGGATGCTGTATGTTGTATGGTTTGGATCTGAAAAATCCCCAAAAGTACGTTGAAGGTGTGGTCCCCAGTGTGGCAGTATTCAGAAGTGGGGCTCTTGGGAAGCGATTAGATCATGAGGTCTCTTTTAGTCAGCTTTTCATTGCTGTGACCAAAAGACCTGACAAGAACAACTTACAGGAGGAAAGGTTTATTTTGGCTCATGGTTTCAGAGGTTCAATCCATGGTTTGCTGACTCCATAACTCTGGGCTTGTGGTGAGGCAGAACATTATGGTGGAAGGGTGTGAAGGAGGAAAGCAGTTAAGGACATGGCAATCAGGAAACAGAGTTCCGCTCACCAGGAGCAAAATAGAAACCCCTAAAGCACATCCTCAATGACCTACCTTGTCTAGCCACACCCTACCTGCCTACAGTTACTGTCCAGTTAATCTATATCAGTGAATTAATCCACTTACTAGGCTATACCTCATAATATAATCATTTCACTGTTGAATATTCTTGCATTGTCTCAGACATAAGCTTTTGGGGGGATACTTCATATCTAAACCATAAAAAGATCTCTGATCTCATGAGTGGATTAACCCTTTGGTGGGTTCTCAGCTGATGGCATTATTGGGAGGAGGTGGAAACTGTAGGAGGTAGGACCTAATTGGAGAAAATAGGTCACTGGGAAAGTTTCTTGTCCCTGGCTCCTTCCTCCCCTCTCTCTTTCTCTCTTTTTGCTTTTGTGGCTGCTATGAGGCAAGCAACTTCCTTCTGTAATGATCTTTCTTTCCTTCTACCATGATGTTTCTGCCTTGGAGCAGTCCATCCATGAACTGAAAGCTCTAAAACTGTGAGCCAGAATAAATCTTTTCTTTTCCTTTTTTTTTTTTCTTCCCTGTGTGGTGCTGGGGATTGAACCCAGGGCCTTGTGCTTGACAGGCAAGCACTCTATGAACTGAGCTAGTAGAATGAAACAGACAGTATTATCTTATGTATATGTATGATTACATGAATGATGTGAATCTACATTGTGTACAACCATAGAAATGAAAATTGTACCCCATTTGTGTACAATGAATCAAAATGCAGTCTGTAAAAATAAAAAAAATAATAAAAAAAGATGAAAAAAAATTTAAAATAAAGTAACTTACAAAATTAACAATAAAATAAAATAAAATAATCTTTCCTCCTAAATTGTTTTTCTCAGCTATTTTGTTTCACTGAAAGAAAGCATCACAGATGCTAAAATAAGGAGTTTCAGCAAAGACATGTAGATATAGTAAGACCAATATGCAAATTTTAAAAGGAAATGTTTGAACACCATGGTACAATGCTTAAAAATCCTTCTTCCAAGCCAGGTGTGGTGATGCATGCCTGTAGTCCCAGCTACTGAGGAGGCTGAGGCAGGATGATCGAGAGTTCAAGGCCAGCCTGGGCAACCTAGCAAGACCCTGTCTCAAAAAAAAAAAAAAAAAGGATTGAGTCCCCCCCGGCCCACGCTCCAGTGGAGAGAAATGCTAGTGTGGTGTACACACACGGTGGTGGGGACGTTCCACTATCATATCTGCTCTAATGAGAAAAACTTCAAAGGCACCACTTGGAAAGTCTGGTATTTTCCCCCATGCAGGTATGAAAGCAGAGCAGGCTGATGTCAAACTCTGGCTTTGGAAAAGGTTAAGGATTAAGAGAAGGTTTGGACAGCCCTTTTGGCAGGAAAATCAGACTTTCTGCTGCCTTGAGATTAGCCTTCATTTCCAGAATTTTTTTTTTTTTAGTTTAAGAGATTGTCCGGAACCACTTCTTTATAAGAGATCTGGTTTGGGATTATTTTTAAACTCCTGTGCACTGAACAACATCCTGACAGTGATTGAAACTAACATCATCAATGAGGGGCAGATGTCCCTGATATCAGGGTACCTGAAGAACACATTGTCTCTCGTGTACTATTCCGGCTGGAAATTCCTAACCTAAAAATTTTGTTGTTATTTTGTTTTGGTGTTGCTGGGAATTGAACCCATGGCCTTGCACATGGTAAGCAAGTGCTGTACAGCTAAGTTACATCCCCAGCTCAACCTAATCTAATTGTGAAGAAATACCACACAAACCCTATTGAGAAATAGCCTATAAATAAATAGCCCATATTTGGGGGCTTGGGTTGTGGCTCAGTGGTAGAGTGCTTGCCCAGTATGTGTGAGGCACTGGGTTTGATCCTCAGTGCCACATATAAATAAATGAATAAAATGAAGGTCCATTGACAACCAAAAATAAAAAATAAATAAATAGCCCATATTTTTTAAAATGTTAATGCCATTAAAGACAAAGTACAGCTGAGGAATTATTACAGATTAAAAGATACTAACGAGTAATGTAAACTAAATGCTAAATATGATCCTGGGTAGGATTCTGTTCGTGGGGGCAAATGCTATAGAAGGTCACTACTGGGATAATAGACAACATTGGAGTTTGGACAGAAGATTAGGTAAAAATTTATACCCATGCTAAATGTCCTGAACTTGATAGTTGATATATCAGACTATTGTTGTTTTTAGGTATTGTATTCATGTAGTATTAAAAGGTAAACAGACACAATGTATGCCACCTGCACTCAAAATGGTTCTGAAAATAAATTGTGTCTATAGAAAAAGAGTTATAAAATGTGGCAAATTATTAAAATTACTGAATTGGGAGCAAAGCTATATATTCTTTTTGTTAACATTTTTCCATAATTTTGAGGTTATTTCAAAATAAAAATGAAAAACAAGTCCTCCTCACTAGCCAAGGTTTACTTGAACCCTGTCTCCCTCAGCTCCTGCCCACATACAACCCCTCCCTCAGGAGTGATGCTAAATCCCACCCGAGACCTGCTACATCAGAATCTCAGGGATGGGACTCAGGGATTTGTATTTTAACAAGCTCTTCAGATGGGTCTTATTAATGTATACTAGATCTTGAGAAGAACTGCTTGCTTGGAATTGGGTGTTAACCCCATTCAGGCTGTTACCTGAATGGGCAAAGTTGTGTGAGTGGATACAGGGGTGGCAACCAAGGGACCTACTTCACAGGAGTGTTGAGATAACAGTGGCTGATGATGGCTATGATATTCTCTCCTGTACCATCTACCCTTCTTTCAGTTTGGTTCCAGAAGTCTAAGGACACATTTCTTAGTTCACAGTTTCAGTGAGTATAATGACTAATCTATATTCATTAGAACTCATCATGGCGAATACAAATTGATTATGGTGAATTGGCAGTTGTCTTTTCTTTTTTTGTGTGTGTGGTTCTGAGGATTGAACTGAGAGTCTATCCTCAGCTTAAGTTGTCCATTTTTGATCATTTGTTCCCATGAGGACATTTTGAAAGAAACTTGGAGGGTGGTAGCACTACAAGGGGAGAATTCTGGTGTTAATTATCCTAATTAGAAGTGACTTGATATGTCAGACTTGTTGATATGGCTGAGATGGAAAAAAAGGAATTGGCAAGAGAGAGAAAGATTCACGAGGGAGATGTATGGAGCAGGCAGGCTGCTCACTGTTGTGGTAAGGATTCCTGAATCCAGGACTGTCTATATAAGTTGCAGAGTCCAGTGCAAAATGAAAATGCAGAGTCTCTTTTTAAAAATTGAGAATTTCAGAATGGTGCCAGCAAAACAAACATCAAATCAAGCATGGGGACTTTGTAGACAAGGGTCCTGGGTACGGGTTGCATTACTATGAATAAGATTATGCCCAAGTTTCCTACAAAGGGAAGCCAGATCTACTTGAACTACATTTGGAAGGGTGGTCTGCCTGTGGGGCCTACTATCAGGGGTAGAACTGAGAGGGTAGAGGAAGAAGTGGATGGCTGGGGCCAGCTCATCCACTCCAAAAACCTGTGCACAGCAGAGGTCATTCAGAGTCCAACAGAGATATTTGATACCTACCTGACAAGAAGTACTCTGCAAATAGTCAGGCCTGGCCAGATGATCAGCAGGAAGACTGAAATCACATATCCAGTTCAGAGTGACATGCTTACTCTTTTCATCTTGATTCTATCTTCCTATCCCAACACCCAAGGAGCTCAAGTGATGACCTATGGACAGAAGTAAAAGGCAGACAGACACCTCCTTTCCTTGTGACTGACTCATTGATCTGAAGAGGGTTGGAGGAGATGAGACCAATGTTTGAATGGGATGTGCTCTCTCATATGTGTTTGAGTATGTGTGTATACCTGCATGTGAATGTGAATGTGTGCAAGAGCATGTATTTTCATTTATATATTTATTGGCAGTACTGGGGATTGGACCCAGGGGTTCTCTACCACTGAGCTACATCCCTAGTCCGTTTTATTTGGAGACAGTGTCTTGCTAAGTTGCTGAGGGTGTCACTAAGTTGCTGAGACTGACCTCAAACTTGGGATCCTCCTGCATAGCTGGGATTACTGATGTGCGCCACCACACCTGGCTGAGCATGTATTTTTAAGATTAATTTTAGTTGTAGATGGACGCAGTACCTTTATTTCTCTATTTTTATGTGGTGCTGAGGATCGAACCTAGTGCCTCACATGTGTTAGGCAAGCGCTGTACTGCTGAGCTACAACCCCAGGCCTGAGCATGTATTTTAATAATTGAAAATATTTTAAATCCAAGGGCTCTCCTTGACATATTATTAAGGAATACAACATGTAGATTTAATAGAGCATTGTTGTAATAGGATGACTTTAAAAATCGGTATTTTATTTGTATTTCATGAAGCAGACTGCTCAATAAACCAGTTACCTTTTAAAAATTATATTCATTACAAGGGAAGGAAGAGAGGAAAGCAATTCATGAAACACTCATTTGACAGATAATAGCTTTCAAACCCTTTCACTTCTAGTATTGATCTAAGAATATTCAAGTGAACCCTGATTATAAATTACCCTGAAAACATCTCTGATAGAAGAACTTTTTACTGGAAAATTTTTAATATAGTCAATCCTTTGGGAGTAAACATTTCAAATATTACTCTCTGCTCTATTTATTGCCTCTCCACATAGATTTTAAAGCACGATGACTGGAGTTTTTGCTGAAATGATACCTGGTCTCAGCACAGGAGACTCTGCTATTTGGTTAAATAATGTTCACAGCATCTACTCCTGTCATCATCAGAGGTAATACAAATATTTTAACATTAAAAAATTCTACATTAGTAATTATTTAATTTACTATCCAATATTTATTGAAACTTGCAATGGGCACTGCTAGGTCTTACAAGGGATAAAACATGAATTAGACACTGATCTCATTCTTAGAATGTTTTTAGTTTGGTAAGACTCAAGATGTACAGAAATAAGCAGAAAGTAAGACGTGTTGAAAGGTACATTAAAATGAATGTGCTCTTAGGCCAGGCAACTGGGCCCCAGTGCTGGGCTCTGAGTTTTAGGGGACCCTGTTTGGGGCCCGGGAGACATGCCCACCAAGAGCTAGAACTTGGGTACATGACTTGACACTTTTATCTGTTCATTAGCATAAACACCTGCTCATTCTATTATGTGGTGTTCACAGTTACGCTGTGCCTTGAGGTAACAAAGAATATTCATGACTTTGACTAGTAATTGTTGAACATCCATTAGATGTATGGAACAGGACTGTGTGCAATATGGGGAACTACAGAATGTAATGCATGATTCGCTTGGATAAAAAGAAATTTCTATTTCTATAGTCATCCACTTGCTTCATCTCAAGTTTTTAGAAATCATGGCCAATCTCTTGGAGGCTCCCAACAGTAATATCACATGTGTAGTAGAAGAGGGCTTCTATCATGTAATAGGCATTTCTAAGTAGCTAAGTTATCTTTTCCAAAGGGGAACAAGAAGAGATCTCTCAGCTGCATGGTAAGTAATGACGAGGGCCAGTAGTTTATCTCAACACACACAGGCTTTCATTGGCATTTCCTGGATTCAGAGTCTATTATTTTCTTTCCTGAAGGCTTTCTAAATACAAATATTTGAATATTAAGCTTATTTTTCTCTCTTAGTCTATTATGTGACTATAAATTTCAACCCAAACCATCTTTGAGCTGTAAGACATGCATGACATCATTGAACTCTAAGGTACATTTTGGCCAGTTGCATAATTTGGCACATACTCTCTGCATTCCCAGAGTTCCTCTGCCTTTCTGCAAACCTTGCTCTGTGGGGATTACTTAAGTAGCATTTTAAAAAATTTTAATTGAGTGTCAAGTGTCATCACTGCCAAAGAGTTTGCCTCCTTCACATCTTCCCGAAGGGGAGAGTGAGACTTCTAAATGATGTTCTCAGATGAAGACAGCAAAAGCAACAGAGAAGGCATGCAAACGTGTGCTGCCTCCAGTTTGCTTGCAACGCTGGAGCTCAAAAGTCATCAGTTTTAAATGTAAACAAGCAAGCGTTGTCAATGAGACAGTGACAATGGGCTCCAGGAAGGTACACGGTTAGCCTTGGCTTGGAGTTTAAGGAAGCAAGGGAGGCCTGGCCTTGGAGGCTTAAGAGAAGGCACAGGTCTATAGTGCTCTCATTGCCAGGGCTGGCTACAAAAATTTCAGGTTTGGCCAAGTGACGTTTACCTCCACGGAAGCTCGCACTCACCTAGACATCTGCTCATAGGTCAAATTTCACTAAGGCTATAAACTTGAGAAAAACAAAACAATGAAATTACATATTCCAAGTGAGATTTTTACTCCCTCCTTTTCTTTGCTTCATTATGTATTTATTTTTTATTTGTATGTTTTCCTTTACTTCAACCTCTTCCTCTCCCTTGGTCAGCAAGTTACTTAACCCCATTCAAACCCACACACTTCAGGCTTCTCGCTGGTTCACTCCACTGAGCCTGGGTCATGCATACGACCTCCCCTTCGCCAATTCTTCGCTTTCCCAGGTAGGACTGTAGCGCCCCAGGTCCTGCCTCTTCAGTGCGACTATGCAGCTCCCCGTCCCCGGCTCGGGCCCCCTGCAGCACCTCCAAGTCACTCAGTTCTCCTCTGCTGGCCGCGGCGTCCACCTCTTTGGCTTCCCGGGCGGCCCGGCCTCCTCAGAGTAGCCCCGCCCCGGTCCAGCTCCGCCCCCGGTCGCCGCTGCCTGATTGGACGCCTCCCCTCCCCGGGATCCTCTCCACCGCCGGGTCGGATGGGCACCACCACCTGGTCCAAAAATTCCCCTGAGGGGACCGGGGGGCTCTGCAACCTCCAGCTCCCGCGGGGCGGCTGTGACGGCTGCGGCGGGGCGCCGAGCGGGGAGGGGACTCGAAGCGGGGAGCGGAGGAGGCAGGAGGAGGAGCAAAGGTGTTGGAGAGAAAACTTCTGAAGGAACAGGAAACCTGCCGGGGAGGCGGCGGCTGCGGCTTCTCGGGGCGTCGGGGCTGCTCTCGCCGCGGGGTGTCCACAGCTGCGCCTTTGCTCCTGCCCGGCTCCCGCGGGGCGGAAGCAGGCTGAACCCCGACTCTGTGTCACTGGGACTGTGTCCTGCGCGGCCGCAGCGGTCCTGCGCTCCATTCTGCCTCTGCCGCGGCGGCTCCTTCGGAGAGAGCAGCGAGGGCGCAGGGAAGAGGAGGGACGTTCGCTTTGGAACATGAAGCAGCATGTCTGATAAAATGTCCAGCTTCCTCTACATAGGGGATATCGTGTCCCTGTACGCGGAGGGCTCGGTCAACGGCTTCATCAGCACCCTGGGGTAAGCAGGAGAGGCGGCTGGGCAGCGCTCGCGCTCTGTCCCCGCGGTGCCCATCCCTGTCCCTCCTTGCGCGTGGCGCCCTCCTGTTCCCGCCCGAGGTGGCGGCGCCCGGCAGGGTCAGCACCCGCTCTCTCACTCGCAGGAAGCTGCGGGAGAGGCAAGACTTTCTCAGCAACTTTGTAATCTCAAACTCAAGACACATCAGAAAAGGAGGAAGTGATTCAAAAGTCCTGAGACAGGCCGGGCGAAGAAGTCTTCGCCGACTTCTCCAGGGGTTGTTTTGATTAAAATGTGGGTTTGTTTTCTCATTTGGGAAAACAAAACAACTTCTCTTCCCATCTTTTCTCACTACCGCTCTCAGCCCCTTGTCTGTCTGTCAGTGCCGGGTTTGAAAGAGCAGTAGATAGAAACCCGTGGCCTTGGACGTGAAACGGGTGAGACGGGGAGAGCCAAAGTGTGGCTTTGTCCTACGGGAGGAGCTCACCGTCTCCTCTTCGCTGAAGTAATTTCCTTTAGTCCTTGCCAAAGGAGGACTTGCCCCGCCTCGTGGGCAGCCTGGGGGGGTTCCAGAACTCAGACCTGCCTTCTCTGGTTCCCATAGGGAACCCCTGTTGGATCTCAGCCAAATGCAAGATTGGAGTTGGTTAATAATTGGGGAAATATATGTACATACATATATGAAAACAATGTGCTGAATTGTTAAATAGGACTTTTTCGATTACTAGTATTTTCTCCCAGTCCTAATTGTGTATACCACTGACCAGTTTAATTGCACACTGTAATATATTTTGCTGCACAGGTGTTTTTTTGTTACCTCATGGTCCCAGGCTCTTAGACTCCTCAGTGTTAGAGATTTCAGGCTGCAGAACTGGTGTTTCCACGTCTGCCTATTCCACTATTTTGAGTTGTTCGTTTTTGGGGCACATGACTTAACATGCGGTGTCCTTGGACCATGACTGGGAGCTTGTTGTAAGGGAGCGCTGCCTACTCAGCACTGGGATGTGGAAGTTACCAGTTGTCCCACAGTTCCTGTTATTTGTACATTTCCCCAAATAATTGAGAGAAGGAAGATGGATTTAATTTAATCTCTTTTCCATTATTGTTATTTACTTGCAAAACTGAAGCATGGAAGGAAGAAATAAGAATTCCAAGATATATGCTGCGTTTGTAAATCACAGTGAGTTGTTCCTGATAGAATGCATAGTATAAGTGCAGTTTTGGGGCCTCTGCCAATATTTTGCAGATGAACTCTGCTGCACTTCACTTTCTATGGACTCTCTAGCTGCGTGCAATGCTGGAATTAAGCAGGTAGGCTTCTGGGAGTGGGTTTGGAGTTTGAATCCCAATTCTTCCACTTGTAAACTTTTTGACCCTGGGTACAATGCATAATCCACCTGTACCTCAGTCCCCTTAGTTGCATAAATGAGGATAATAATAGTTTCTCTCCCATGGTTTGTGGTGAGAAAAGAGTTAATATGTGTAAAGTGCTTAGCACAGTACAGTCATGTAATAAGTACTTAGATAAGTACTAGCTATTGCAGTAATTATCACTACCTTGGTGATATGAACAGTAGTTATATTTGTGGACAGTATAGTAAAAAAGACTAGGAGTAGAGTATAAAGCCTAGACAAAAAAAAAAAAAAAAAAAAAGGCCATGTTTCTATAGTGTCTTATACAGCAAAGGCTTGCTTGTGAATAAGTTATAAAATAAATACAGCAGGGCTGTGGGTGGCAAATCATGGCGCTACAACTTCAACAGTTGTGGCGTCTGCCCTACTCATTTTAGAGACAAGGAAACTCTAAGAAAAATGAAGTGACTGACCCTAGAAACAGGACATCAGTGCAAAAAGCTGAAACTCTAACCCTGTCTCCAGATTCCCAGCCAAGTGTGCTTTTCTTTAGCTACACATAATATTTTCTAAGCCTTGAGAAAAAAAGCTTGAATGACTGTTAATGTTACATATACATTTGTATAAATATTTGTTATTTGTAGTCAGTGTTTCATGATGGTGTTTCAAAAGTTGAGTTTCCTTAGATTGTATTTGTGCAGAATATTATTTTTCTGTTAATGAACGGAGTCTTGTTGAGATTAATCTGACAAGGCTCTTATGTTGCTAGTTCTGGGTTGAAGAAGAGTCTTTAGAAAAGCTGCCATTGGTGAAATGTGATACTTTGATTGGATATTCTTTTTCTGAGTGAGACTGCTCACAGGTTCACATAATTGTGTAGTACTCTGTAACTCAGGAATTGGGTATGCCATTCCTCTGTCCTGGTACTTGCTTCTGCATATCTTTCAAAGGGCATTGTAGTGAAAGTCATTGCTGATGTGCTCTGATGCAGTTTCCTGCCCTCATTGAATAATGTCCAAAAAGTATTCAAGGACAGCAGATACTAACTTGAGGACTTAAATGAATTCTGGGTTAAGAGTATGCTAATGGAATAATCAGGACAAACTATTCAAGTGCTGTGATACTTCTCTTGATAAATAATGGCATGAGTGTACCTTTGATGATTAAAAATAGCACTTTTCTGCTTTGAAAATGGAGCTCACTGGAAAACATGTTATTTCTTTTTAACATGTTCTTTTTAAAATTGTGACTGTCACATAGAATTAAACCTGCAATTATTGATTATCTTATTAACAAACATTCCAAACTTTGCTGTATATGAGGTATATAAATAATGTTGCAGAAAATTCTGAGATGCTTTCAGAAAGCATCTGGAACCTTTAAAAAGGCTTGTTTAATTTCTAAGGGGACCATGTTGTTCATGTTCTGTTCTTTATTACTTTGATTTTTATTAACATGTTGATCATTTTCAAAGTTAGGGATGCTGTGTTATAAAATAATTTTCTAAACTCAGAAATGAACAGTTTCAACTATTGAGAAATAATCCCATTTAATTTTGTAATGACTTAATTAAGGTTATTAATTCAACCAGAAGTATCCACTGTCTTTGATACAGAAAGTGTATAAATAATGACCTGTGACAAAATATTGAGGAATTACAGTATATTGAAACTTTGGTTTCATAGTCCTAGTCCCAACTTGCAAAATAAATTATCTACAAATTATACTGTAAGCTAACAAGTAGGAGATGCTACCCCAATATCTGTTTAGATAATATTTCATGTGGCATGGGTATATGCTTCCATGAGCTTTATAATTTCTAAAAATTGGAGGACAGTGTGGTTCTAAGAACCACAGTGTGGTCAAAGAAAGTTCTAAACATTAAAACCATTCAAGGTCTTTAAAAAAAAACTGTAATGCCATTTATAGGAATCAGAGAGAAGAAAACAATTGTGTTTTCATGAGTCTGATTTTTCAGGATAAAAGTGCTAGAGTTTAGATCTTAAATTCCCCCAAAGGCCCATGTGTAAAAGGTGTGGTCCCCAGTTCATTGCATTATTGGGAAGTGGTGGAACTTTTAAGGGGTTGGGCATAGTGGGAGGAAGTTAGGTCTTTGGAGGCTTACCCTTACAGGTGATATTGGGATAAAGCCCCTTCTTCCTGCTCTCTTTGCTTTGGCTGCCATAAAGTGAATGGCCCCCTCTACCATATGCTTCCATCATGATGTACTGTGCCATCATAGGCTGAAAGCCATGAGGCCAATCAGTCCTAAACTAAAGCCTCTAAAACTGTAAGGTAAAATAAACCTTTCTTTTTATAAGTTGATTATCTCAGGTATTTTATTACAGTAAAGGGAAGCTAACTAACACAAAGTGTTAGCAGAATTCTTAGAATGATAGGATAGTAGAACCAGTGGAAGGTATGCCATTTCTTCTTTGACCATTCATAAGTTGAGAGGTTGGTAAATAAAAAGTGTATATTTGTATGCATGTGTGTGTATGTTTATGTACATATTGCTACTTTTGACTTGAGGTTTTATCAAGTTAAGATGTTGACGAACTGTCAGATGACTACCAATTGAAACACTGATCTCAAAGCATCATAATAGTCTCTTAGTTAGAGCAACAAAAGATTGGGGCCCTTATTTTTATCTCTTGCTTGATTTTGACCAATTCAATTAATTTTCCCCTTTGCTTTGTTTCCATGTTCAATGACAGATGTCAAGTGGGGTGAGCGGTGAGTCACATAGTTAATAATTTGACTTAATTCCTCAGATAACAAGACTATGAAAATGCTTACATTTTATTGTTCCCAATTATAGTTCCTTGAATTTCTTTTCCTGATTGTTTTCTACTGAACATTTTTTGACCTTTAAATGTTTACAGATTTGATTTATTATCTCTTCTTTTATTTAATTATGCTATTCTTGTTATAGTTGTAAAAATCTTTTCTGTAATGGAATCATTTGATTAGTGGGGAGTTGTAGATGAAGCATGGAGTGGAACTTTTATTTTTGCATAATTTGCAAGTTATGTTTAGTGTCTTCCAAATAGAACCTTCTAAATAATAGCCAAATATTGTTTTCTGCTACAGGTATAGAAACTGAGCTTTGTTTTGGCTATGGCATCTGATAATGTGATAAAAATTATCTAAAAATCTGTTGAATATTTGCATACACCTTCAGTGGGGAGGACACAGATGATGGACTCTTGAATACTGAGTTGTTTTGGGAAGTCTACGGGTGAGAAGTGTGATGTTGTGGAACTTGAAACCAGCTCAAGTTCAAAGACAGCTTCTGAAGTGGTGAACATGAAGTCTGTTTTAAATTGAAAGATGAACTGTTTCTGAAACCTTTAAGTCATTCCATGAATAGCACTGCAGGTTTTGGACTCTCAATGAAGTGAGGGCTCAGTCAGGTAAACAACCACACCTGTTCAAGTGCCCCTAATGCTTGGTCCTGACAGACTAGAATTCAGAGGCAACTGCTTGGCTTCATTCTAGGTTTAAGAGTAGTCTTTTATTTGTGCACAGGTAGCTCTTTTCACAATCACATTTTTCCGTTATTGGGAAACCGTTATTGTACAGATGGTGTGTAGAAAATCTAGAGAATATAGACAAACTACTGTAGAACCAAACTTTAAAACTTAAATTCCAGTCAGAGTGCATGTCTTCATATATAAATATAAAAGAAGTAACCATGAACGTTTATGACAAATTTATAATGTACTAAGTAAGTTTTACTTTTTTTTTTTTTTGGTATCAGGGATTGAACCCAGAGGTGCTCAACTATTGAGCCACATCCCCAACCCTTTTTATTTTTATTTTTAAAATTTTGAAGCAGGGTCTTGCTAAGTTGCTTACGGCCTCGCTAAATTGCTGAGGGTGGCTTTGAAATTGCCATCCTCCTGCCTCAGCCTCCCAAGCCACTAGGATTAGAGGTGTGGGCCACAAGTTTTACTTTTTTAATATAGGAATTTGGTAATGGATCACTGGATCATAATCAGACATGTGAAGCTAATGGCATTCATTCATTCATTTAATGTTAAAAGTATGCCTTTCAAATACATTGACGTCTATTTTGTGGTTGGTTGGTTATCTTTCTACTTTCATACCAATTTATATGGTAAAGTATTTAATAGATAACTTTAGAAAACCACGATTTTAATAAAAATATTCAAAGTAAGATACACGGAAAAGAGAATAGTATATTAACAGTGGTTGACCCTGCATGGTCAGTGAGTAGCTGATTTTTAACTTTCCTTTTTATATCTCCTTTATTTCCTATATTTTGTATATATTTCTTTAATTAACCACCTATTACTTTTATAGTCAGGAAAGTTAATTAAAATGAAAATGATGTTTTTAAGGATTCTTCAACTTCTTATTACTGTTGATCAGTAATATAGATATTTATATTTTTTTTCTTTTCTTTTTTTTTGTGGTGCTGTGGATTGAACCATGGCCTCACACATGTTGGGCAAATGCTCTACCTCTGAGCTACATCAATAATATTTATTATTATTGATGTATAAATAAAGCATGGTACTGAAATAGTCATATGTTTACCATTAAAAATTTGTTCCTAGTTCTCATTGGTATTAAAATTTATTATGAAAAATCTGTCCAGCCAGTAATACTGAACAATTATGATGACTGATTTATTTCACATGGTAAATATATAGTCTGTTTTACTTTAGAAGTCTGTTTACACATGTAAAATATACATTTTTACATGGTTGACTTGTTCTTTTAGTAACTTTGAACTCAGTATGAGATTTTTATTGGCTAAGTCAACATTTATAGCATAGTTGTGAGGGGTTTTTGTGTGTGTGGTCAAAATAAATCAACAAATTGTTTTATTGTCTGAAGTGGGTGGATTAGTTTTCTCAAAAGTCAAATCAATAATCGGTTAACAATTGCTATTATGCAGGTTATAACCACAAGTCCACGTGACTGTCCTGATGGTGTACTTTTTGCTAAAGCATGCTGTAGATGATATATTTTTTCAGTGAATGCTTAATGAGCTACCCTATGGGTTGGGGTATACACATGTAAAGAGATGGCAGATATTAAACTATAAAATATTATCTCAGAAATAAAATCTTCCTTTGACAGTTTGTGGTGTGACCCTGGGCCAGGATTTGTAGGAGAAATGAAGGCAGTCATTATCTTTGCTCTCAGTGTTGTGAGTGCTGCAAGACCAGGAACTAACAAGGAGCAAGAAAATGTGGTCTTTTAAATCCTTGTATGCTTAGCATCTGACAAAATTCCTGGTAGATAGTAGGTGTTGAATAAATATTTGGGAAATCAGTGTAGCACTTCTGAATATTTAGTAACTGAAAAGACTAGTGTTGAATATCTGCACTGTGAGGTAGTTCTTTACAGATTCCATAAAGATGTTTAGAAACAGTGGCTTAGGAAGTCAGAAGAATCCGTTTTCCTCTTCTGCTTGGGATGTCCTGGGTGACTTCAAGGATGAGGTGGCACTTGAGCTGAACTTTGCAGGATTATTAGAATGGACATTTGTTTTCATCTATTCCCATAATTGATTATGTGTTCTTGGTAATTTTTTTTCTAAAAAGTCAGTGAATTTTTCTGTTCATTTTAATAGATCAGTTTCATAAGCAAACAGTTTCAGATTTTTGAGACACAGAAGAAATAATCTAAGAACCTATTTTATGCTAATTTATAAAATGTAAGAGACAAACTTGGTTCTGACCCTCTGAAATTATTAAGAAAGTCTCCTTTCAATCTTTGTAACATATGCTGGATTTACTGAGTCCTGAGATAATGAGCCAGGAATATAAAGCTCAGTCAAGAAGAAACTTAGCAATTATTTGGGGTGGGGGATTTAGACAAAGTATTCAGCTCCTTTTTATATTATATTTTTATCCCTCCCTTCCTGGCTGCTTCTCATCTTCAGTGTTTCGTAGTTTTTCTTCATAAGTCATGAACTTAATTCAAGTTTTATAGGTCCCTGGAAGCTTTTGAAATGAGGACAGCTTTTCATCTAAAGTAGTTCTTAATTATTTTCCCCTTATAGTACATTTGACTACGTGGATATGCATACACACATACACGTGTGCGTGTGCACACACACACACACACACACACACACTGTCCCACTTGGTTTGAAATACCCTTCTTCTGTGTATGGAGTCTACCATACCCTGTTTTCCTTTTGATGTCTTACCAAAGTGACAAAGTTTATAGATATGTTCCCATGAATGCGGGGAAAAGTTAAGGAAGTGAACAAAGCATAATACCAATTCGTATCTAAATTCTGAGAATTCAGACATGTCACTGAGGTTCTGTCTATTACTGAGATGTTTGAGTCACTGTTAAAATATTGTTATAAAGATCTCTTTGTGGGCCTGGGTTTGTGGCTCAGTGGTAGCGTGCTCATCTAGCACAGGTGAGGCCTTGGGTTCAACCCTCAGCACCACATAAAAATAAAAGTAAGGTATTGTGTTTACCTACAACTAAAACTTTAAAAACTTTTTTTTTTTAAAGATCTCTTTGTGGTGATTATAAAATGCTGGACTTTTTTATATATTGGTTATCCAAGAGAATTCCTCCGTGGAGTTCTAGAGAAAACTTAGGTGTTTTTAAAATAAGTAACAAATTTATTGGCTCATAGCATCTGGTGAGAGCCTTCTAGCTGCATCAAGAAAGGGCAAAAGGGGGCCAAATGTACCCTTTTATAACAGCCTACGAGGGTGAAGGCCTCATCATATTTCCAAGATGTCACCTGTTTCTTTTTTAGAGGTTTATAGTTATACATAGTAGTTGGGCTCATCCCGACAAACTCACATATGCTTGGAATTTGATTTCAGTTCATGATCCCCCTTCCCTCCTCCCTTCCTTCCTGTCCTCCCTCCCCTCTCCCACATTCCTTTCTCCTCTCTACAAAACTTAGGATTTTTTTCCTTTTTTTAAAAAAAAATATGAAATGGTTCATGAATTTGTGTGTCATTCTTGCACAGGGGCCACGCTAATTTATGTATGGTTCCAATTTTAATATATGTGCTTCCAAAGCAAGCAATAATACTTAGGTTTTGAATGAAATAAATCCTAGTTGTCCAGCTTCCTGAGACCTAGTGGTAATGGCTAATTATGAAACAATCAAACAATCACTGAGGACAGATACTGCTTTTCTCCACGTATTATCTCCTGTAGACAGAGGATTGTTCTTCTTTTGTAGGGAATTTATATGGATCATCAATGCTAAACATAAAGAGCCTAAATAAACTAACAAAAAAAACCCTGAAAAATAAAACTGGTTTAAGAGTTGTTCATTAACATTTCTAGGGGTTGGAATTGTGGCTCAGTGGTAGATCGCTTACCTAGCATGTGTGAGGCACTGGGTTCGATTCTCAGCACCACATATAAATAAATGAATAAAATAAAAGTCTATCAACAGTTAAAAAACATTTAAAAAAATTTCTAGAGATAAAGAATATTCTTTGTAAAACTCTCAGAGAATAAAGTGCTCCCAACTCATATTTAATTATTCTCACACTTTATAGTGAATTGCCTTGGAAATCTTCAAAAATAATTCATGGTGTCCCCTGATATCCTAGTTCTTACTCTCTGGTCTCAATAGCCTGAAAGATTTGGGAAGCAAAGGAAAATTGTACATCACTTTGCCTACCTGGATGAAACTGAAGATTTAGAGAACTTCATTACGTTGGATGTAGGTTCTTTGTTGGTAAGGAACAGAAACCATCCTGGCTACCTTTAAGAAAAGAAGATTTATCGTGATGATACTGGAGGAGCTCCAAGAAATTGATGAGCTCAACAAGTGGCCATTAGTGAGGCTGAGACCCAGGGCAGCTGTGAGAGTTCCAACAGCAGGACTTTCTCTCTGGGTCCTACCACCTGCATGAACTCGACCCTGCAACTCCTATACTGGGTGTCTTGCTTCTGAAATTTCAGATTGTAAAGTGATAGCATTTGGCCCCATTTGGATTAGGATTAATCATTTATGTTCATGAAGGTGAATCCCAATGCTCTGATCTGGTTACCAGAAATATCACTGAGCCAAACTCTGATTTCTGTTTGCTTCTGGGGCAGTGTGGCACTGGGGAAAGGGAACAGAGAGCCTGAGTGTGAGCTGGATGTCACTGCAGTTTAATAGGCAGATTAATATTGTAGTAAGTTCTCAGCATCTTTAAAAATAAATTGTGAAAAAATATGCATGACAGTTTTCCATTTTAATTATTGTTAAGTGTATAATTCCACAGCTTTAGTTACATTCACAGTGTTGAGTAACCATCACTGCTGTTTTCAGAACTTTTTCATCACTCGTATAGAAATTCCATATCCTTCAGAAAAGAATCCTCATATTCCCCTACCTTTATCCCCTGGTAACTTTGGGTCTATTTTCTATCTCTATAAATGTGCCTATTTTAGGTACTTCATGTAAATGGAATCTCAACGACTGTACTTTTGTGTCTAGCTTATTTAATGTAACATAGTGTTACTTATTGAATGAATATTTGTTGTTTTAGGACTTAACATATGAGAGAAATGAGAGGGTGAAAATGTTGATATATACGAGTTATAAAATAATTTGAAAAAATAAAACATTGTCATTCAATTTCTTTTAGTTGTAACATGTGATGATCCTCTATAATGGTGTTTGAAAATATAATGTCTTTAGAAAAGTAATTTTGAGACAAATGATACCAAACATTATCAGAATTGTTTTTCCATTTCTATAACAAACTAAAATCTAGTTTAAAAATACCAAGCCAAATAAAGACAGTCACTTAAAAAATTGAACACTCAAATCACCAAACACAGTTGCATTAGGGATCCAAAGTAAGTTAATGATTTAAAGACTGGTCACTTTTGTTTTGAGAGTGTTTCAAGGTCATTGCTAATATCAGGGACATAACTACTTAAACATTTGCATTGCAAGTAGATTTTTGGCTTTGACCCTGTTTTCAGAGAAGGTAATTTTAGTTCTGGTTCTTTACAGTAGGTGAGGAAAGTAAAGAAAAGAATTTTACATTCAGGATCCTAAACTTGTAGCTAGGAATGATAAATAAAGTGACACTTAAATCAAGATTCACTGTCAATGAAAGTGTTAGTTATTAAAAACTTTACTAAATTTGTGCATTTCTAGGATTAATAAGCGAGAAAGGAACTTTTATTTACTTTTCTTTCTTTATTTACCTGGAAGGTCATGATTTGAGAGCCTTCTTTCCCAGTCAGTACAAATGAGGTCATTGTTATCTGTTAGGGGAGAAACCAAGTACTTATTTCCAAAGTCTCAGCTGCTAAGGAATCTCTCAGAAGTATAAAAGTACTTTGTTAATAATCAGAGAATCTGAATTGATAATTATTTTGGTAGATTGTCGAGTAGGAGTTTTGACAGGGAGTAATTTCTTTGGCAATGGATACCTGTAAAGTTAGTCTATGAGCATTTTTTAAAGAATAGGTCAGTGTTCATAATGCACATTGTTTTTTAAAAAATGAAAGTTACAATTAGTTCAATAAATTATAAAGAATTAATATCAACTATATCATAGTTGATATAGTTTGAAACATTTAATTTTTTTAAAAAGACATGTTAATGTCAGTTTCCATTTCAGAGACTACTAGTTATTCCATGAAATCCATTTTCCCCTTCTTTCATACTGATAGAAATACGTGAGTTTATGGGTTCCAGAATAAAGACCACATTTCCTAGTCTCCTTCATAGCCAGGTGAAGCCATAAACTACACTTGGAAGAAAAACCATTAAAGGAGGTGTTCAGTCCCCACCCATGGACATGGGAAGAAGGCATCTTGGACCATGAAGATGAGGCTAATGCACTAGAAATAAGAGCCCCAAGAAATGAATGGGTTCTCCCCAATAGTGGCTCTACTATCTTCTAACAAAATATGAAAGTAGATGGGTAGACAAGAGCCAGATGCAATGTGAAGCCATTGAAGGGTTTTTAAGCAGCACAATAAAATGATTGGGTTTTGCTTTAGAAAGATCAGAGAGTGGGAGGATGAACAGAAGCCTGCAAGTGGCAGGCAGCCGAGGAATCGGTGATACATGATGACAGCATGAACTAAGCAGCTGTGTAGGGATGAGAGTACCTTGTCATCACAATCACTGAAGGGACAGTGTCTGTTTAGTGCTTCACTTTGGACCTAGAAAGCTTTATGAATGAAAATATTCACTATTGCTATGGAGGCGTGTTTTAGTCAGCTTTTTCACTGCTGTGACTAAAAGACCCGGCCAGCACAAAAGTATTGGAGGAAAGGTTTATTTAGGGGCTCATGGTTTCAGAGGTCTTAGTCCATAGAAAGCTGGCTTCATTCCTTGGGGCTCGAGGTGAGGCAGGACATCATGCAGAAGAGTGTGGCAGAGGCAAGCAGCTCACTTGGTGATCAGAAAGCAAAGAGAGACTCCCCTCTCCAGATTCAAATATACACCCAAAGTCATGCCCCAATTCCCACCTCCTCCAGCTACACCCTACCACTTCAGTCACTGCTCAGTTAATCCCCCTTAGGGGATTAAATCATTGACTGGGTTAAGGCTCTTAAAACTCAATCATTTCTCTTCTGAACATTCTTGCATTGTCTTACACATGAGCTTTTGGGAGACACCACATCTAAACCATAACAAGGTATAATTACTTTAAAAAACTGAACCTACAGATTTGAAGGAAATTTTCATTTGCTCATGTCTGGATAAATGTAATTGTGCTCAACTTGACTTCTGGTTTCCAAGTCTCTGAGCTGTGAGCTACATCTTGTACTATACTTTCTTCCTCTAACTCTCTGCTTTAGGATCACTGCCTTCTTTTTAGTTGCATGAATTTTCTGAGATTCCTATTGTCACAGAGCCTTTGAATATGCTCCCCCAGTGGTCAGTTTCCTCTTCCTCCTCCTCTTCTTCTTCGTTTTTTAGTTGTAGATGGATACAATACTTTTTTATTTTATTTATTTATTTATTTTTATGTGGTGCTGAGAATCAAACCCAGAGCCTCACACATGCTAGGCAAGCGCTCGACCACAGAGCTACCCCCAGCTCCTCAGTTTCCCTTCTTAACTTGCAGGCCTTTCACCTATTTCTCAGATTTCAGCTCTGTGACTCTTGTAGTGAACTGTTGCTGACCTCTCAGACTGTGAGAGATCCTCTATCCTATATGGCACCATATTCTTTTCCTTCATAAAATTGATCACAGTTGTGGTTTTAATTTTCTTCTGTTTCTGTAAGTATCCAATTATGTTTATTCCACTAGTCTTTAAACTCCCGAAGGGCAAAGACTATATCTTGTTTTGTTAATTATTATGTCCCATGGGATTTTCATAGTATCTATTACATAGCAAGTATTCAAGATGAATGGTTAGCATATGGTTTAGAGTATGGGCTTTTGACTCAGATGAATATGATTTCAAATTGTTGCTCCACTTTTTCTCATACTGTGACCTTTGGAAGTTATTTAATATTGAATATCTCAACTTCCTTATCTGTAAGGTAGGATTATTGCTCAGTTAGTAGTGTTGCCATGAAATTAATGGTAATTAACATATATCAAATGTTTGGTAACCATTAGGTCTGTGGCATCCATTAGGTCTGTGGAATCTAAGTGCTAACTAGGTGAACGTTATCACTGTTATTATTATTCACATTATTATATCTGGAAAATTGACATGAATGTCTTTTTGGAAGCTTAGCTGAGTTCCTATGAGTTCCTATTGCATGGTTGTTAAAAGTGCTGCTGTCTTATGTTTACAAAAATGTGTAGTATACCAGTTTTTTTTTTTTAAAGAGCACAAATCCATTTTTATTTATTTTCCATTAGTTTAAATCCTCGAGGGATACAGCATCATATGGATTTTGTGTCCAATGGCCTTAGGAATTTGGCCTAAACTTTGCCACTCTTTCCATGGGCGTAAATTACCTTTCTCCAGATTACTCCGGTTTTGTTTGGTTTGCCACCAGGAGTCACTGTGTTGTTTTTTGCCTTATTACACATAAGCACATCTCTTGCTCAAGTAGAACTCGGTTTCACCTCTGGAATAAACACCTTCAATTTTTGGAAGAGCTGTGTGCTCCCTTTGGTTCTGGAGACCCCGCTCATAACCAGCAAAAATGGCTTTGCACCGCAGCCTTCCAGACACATTTGCCTTTTAGAAGTCCTGTTTCCAGCAGGCCTCCACAGGCTGCAAGATAGGGAAAGAGAAGCTGTAGTACACCTGTTTTTAAACTGGTATTTGTCTAGTAGGCTGTTTGGAGGCATGCTGTTTTATCTATTATTCATTTTGCTTTTTTTCTTCCTTACTTCAATGATGTATGTTATTAAATTATAAATACTTATGTTTTTCTTTTGTTTCTGGTTTGATGCATGTTATTCAGTTGGTGTACTACAAACACCTGGAGTATATCAACATTAGTAATAGTCTTAGAATTGCTTGACATATAATTCTTTGACTAGAATTTTCATGCTTTGTTACATTTTAAGTCCTACAATGCTCTTTTAGTTGCTAATATTTCTTCCCTATTAGAACATAGTAATGAAGCAATTTTTGTTTTATTTATAGATGCAAAACATGTATTTGTTTTGGAGCCAATAGGATACAGTTTTTATATAAGTTTCCAATGAACAGCTGGTGCTACTCTCTCTGAGGTTTCCTTTTGGCAAGAATTCTGATTGAACTTCTGTGACTGTTAGATGCAGATTAGTAAAAACTATTTATCTGGTTTGGATAATTAATCAGTTTACAAATAAACAAATTTGGAAAAATCTTGTCAAATTTTAAATAGTAACTAATCAAATTATAACACTTCTCTTGGGAATACTTGCAATTTTTAAAAAAATTGTAGGTATTGAAAAGACATATATAGGAATTGAGAGGCTTATTCCTGCCTCTTAGATCTCCTTAATGAATAAAAATGATTCAGGCCTTTGCCTTCTTTTAATTATGCCATAAAGGAAGATTTTCCTGTTTATTGGAAATTAATATATTCATGTTCACGGAGTATAGAAAAACCTTTAGAACATTAAAACTTTAAAAATACTTTGAAAGAGAAACTACTTCGTCACCCCTCCCTTGAAAATTTCTCTATGAGAAAGCATTTCCTGTGAGCCAGCATAATTTTCTCATGGTGATGTTTAAGCCAGTTGACTATTCTAGGCTTACCAGAGTAACTAGTGTTGGGAAGAGTTCAAAAAGTGCTGAACTCTGGGTTGTGACCAAGAATGAATGTATCTAAAGACACTAGTTTTATTGGTCAGAATGTTTTTTGATTGCAAGAATCAGAAAACCCAATTTAAACCATTTCTAGCAAAAAAGTGGATGTTGTGACAGGGTCACTGGGAAATCTTGGCATTATAGTTTGCAGGACTTAGTCTCCATCTCCCCGGATTCTGCTGTACCATCAGTATTAGTCACATCCTGGGCAGGAGTTGTCCCAAAGGAGGCCAAATGGCAGCTAGTTGCTTCTGTCTTACCCCTGTTCTCTTACACTCAGCTGAAAAAGAGAGTGCCCCATTTCCTTAAACTCTAGAAAAAGTATGGTACTACAGTTATCTCTGTTGCAGTGGCTTGGGTAATGGTCACATCTTTCAGCGAGTACCATGGCTGGGGGAGGAGCAGAACCTGTTTCAGAGGTGACATTATCATGCACTGAGTAGGACGAGACCCCTCCCAGTTCTTCAGTCTGGGCTCTGCGGCCCCAGAAGGCCAGTTGGAGGTGGGTGCCCGACAGGCAGGGATACCACATCCTCTGTGGCCAAATAGGATCACCCTTTAACCTTCACAAACCCGCATTTCCTAGGTCCTTACAAATATGATTTAAAAACTGGAAGCCTTTAATTATTTGAGTACTTTCATCAGGCTATTCTCATTTCCAGGCCACTGTTTTTGGGCTTTCAGAACTGTTTCATCTTCTTCCTGATAAAAATTTATATGCATTGCGAAGCTTCAATAGCCTGGAGTGGTTTAAACATTACTTTGGCATCTGCTAGTGAAGAAAAGGATTCTAAGGGTGGGAGTAATGGTGAGGGGTCAAAAAGAGAAGGCAGCAGTTTGTCATAGCTAAATTATATCTCAATAATGTTAATGCAAAATTTAAAAAAGGGGAGAATATGACACATTTTTAAAAAAGCACATTATTCATGAGCACAGAACATTGATTAATGGATCTCATTCATGAAAGCATGTGTTTGAATCTGTCTTTCTTACAGTAAGTTTAATATCTTGCTTTTTTAGATAATTTTGCTTAGATATAAACAACTTATCTACTTTATGGCATAGTAGTAGCACAGAGTAGTAGCCCATAGTGAATATAAATAAATTGTCTTAATGAAGATGGATACAATGTGGAGTATAGTATAATCAGGGTTTAAAATATTTTAATTTTAAAATCTGAATTTTAAAATGTACCCAAACTAAATATGAATTGTAGTTTCTAACTACTATAGAATATATAATATTTGAAATATAATCTTTGTGTAATCTTTTAGAATAATTAAAGTAAATTTTCCTAACTTTAAAGTCAGTATCTTCCAGTGGCTTGGGAAGCTGAGGCAAGAGGATCACAAGTCGGAAGTCAGCCTCAGGAACTTAGCAAGACCCTAAGCAACTTAGTGAGACCCTGTCTCAAAATAAAAAATAAAAAGGGCTAGGGATATGGCTCAGTGAGTAAGCACCCTGAGTTCAATCCCCAGTACCAAAGATAAACAAATAAATACACAAATAAATAAAATAAAAAGTATCTTCAACTTTTTTTTCTTCTTTTTAAGTACTTAAAATTTGGATCCATGTTGAACTATTGAAGACATTGATGATTATGACATGACTATGTATTAATCATTTAATTTCAAGGTTGAAGTTAAGTCATTGAATAAATAAATATTTGATAATGAGTCTTTAAATGCAACGTGGATTGCAGAAAGAGCTACTCCGGGGCACAGGAATGAATTTGTTATGCCCTGTATAGGTTTTGACAACGTTGAAAAATCATTTAACTTTGAATTGAGTTCCCATTTTTAAGTCAAAAGTACTGAGCCTACAATGGGGGTATATATCTGTAATCCCAATTACACCAAAGCTGAGGCAGGAGGATTCTAAGGTCTAGGCCAGCCTCTGCAGCTTAGTGAGACCTTGTCTCAAAATAAAAATAGAAATATAAAAAATAGAAAAAATGGATTAGGGATATAGCTCAGCAGGTAAGTACCCTGGATTCAACCCCCAGTTCTTTTCTTTCTTTCTTTCTTTCTTTCTTCTTTTTTTTTTTTAATCAGGAGTGCTGATATTATTTGTCTGTGGTCCTTTGGGGACAAGAAGTGACATTATACCTGTTTTGAGTATTTGGAAAGCTATACATGGTAACACATTTTAAAAATTAGTATTAGATGTTTTAAAAGTGATTATGTTATAAGGGGATCACATACTCCTGTTTTATTAGCAAGGATTGAATCAAAATACATATTTTAATATCAATGTCTTATTTTTTAAGATTTTTATAATTCAAAAAGGAGAGTATTTCCTCTGATTAAAAAAAATGATACAGAGTAAAAAAATGTTGTTAGTTTCATTTTGATTCTATTTTATGTTTATTGATAGAAGAACATATTGGAAAACAAATAAATGTTTTAGTCATGTCAAAAGTTGAATATCTTGTTTTTGGCGGTCATTTTAAAACTCGTTATCTGACTACAACTTAACAGATCCTTTGTGATATCTGGAGTGTCATTAAGGTATCCTCTCCTTATTAGCTGTTCTTTGTTTTTTTTAAACTCAAAGTAGAAGATGGCTTCAAATTTTGTTAAAAACAAACAAAGAAAATCCCAAATCTGGTCCAGCTGTTTCTTTGAACTCCAGCATTCAGGAAAGACTAAGGGTGAAAGATTAAGCAGAGTAATGTGTCTAAATCTAGATATCCATAAATTCAAGGAAATGTGACATTAAGTGAAAATAAAGCACTTCCTATCACATCTTTTCCATTCCTGTTTTTAAGTTCCAAGTCCTTTTAAGAAAACTTTTGCTAGTAGGGAGTCTTTAGCAACACTTGGAATGCTCCTACAGGGAGCCTGGCCTGGTGACAGCCCTTTACTGCCAAGTTGTTGGAATTCAGATTTAAGACAGGCAGGGAAGAGGCTTTTGATGGGTGTGTGAAAGGAAGGGAGACTGAATGTCCCCGTGGTGCTTCTGAGCCTGAGAGAAAAAGGAGACTGTAGGGAAAATGGCAAGTCCCTAGTCAGGGCTTTTTTATACTTAGAATTCAGTGGTTTAGAACACTAAATAAAGCAGGTAACTAAAGAGATGTCACTTCACTAGTTTAATATTGGAAAATAGGACATTATGAAAAAAAACTATATAAGAACTTTGAACAACCATTAACTCTAGAGATTATCCTTAAAATTACTTCAAAGAAAACTAAAAAAGGTGTGGTTCTATTGGTAATACTAGATCTCAACCCAGAGTAAATGTTTGAATCATGTGCTTTTTGCAGAACTTCCTCAGGACAAAAGCAAAAGCAAAATAAAACGGTGAAGGTTTCTTATTCTTTATGATTAAGGATAATTTCTATGTCTCCTGGCAGGAGACGGCATCATCATGCCTGGATGTGGCCTTTTGGTGACAAAATCTTAGTCTACAACCCAGAAGCAACACACAGTTGAAGAATTGCCTGTCTGCTAATGATTCATTTTTTCCATTTAATTTATAATTATGAGTGGCATTATGCCTTACTATGTAAAGCTAACAAATTTAAAAAAGAAAAGCTGAAATCTGGGTCAGTTGGGGGATAGAGTGAGGGCATTACTAAATCTACATTTATTTCTCATAATGTATCCAAGGAGATAAGGTAATGGTGGAGGTTTGTCACTTTCATGATTAGAAATTTGGTTGGTAAAACATCACACCAGTAAGGCTATCAAACCCTAAAACCAGTTGCTTAAAAAGGCAGTTTAAAAAATATTTTGGGGCCAGCTGTGGTGGCATGCCTGTAATCCCAGCAGCTCCGGAGTCTGAGGCAGGAGGATCAAGAGTTCAAAGCCAGCCTCAGCAAAAGTGAGGTGCTAAGCAACTCAGTGAGACCGTCTCTAAATAAAATACAAAATAGGGCTGGGTATGTGGCTCAGTGGTCAAGTGCCCCTGAGTTCAATCCCCAGTACCCAAAAAAAACCTTTTTTTTTGGGGGGGGGTACATTTAACTAAAAATCTATTTAAAGCTTGGCATTATGAAACAATGAGAAGGCAGATATAGACAGAGAAATAAGCACATATGCTACAGAATGACAGCGGCGGGGCTTAGTCACTGAGCAAGGGCTGCTGGTTTTGGGGCTTTTCTTCTCATCTCTCTAGAAGGCAGGAAGGTCATACCATTTGGGGAGGAACTGGGAAAATCTTACCAAAATGTCAAATGAGATTGTCTGTTCATAGTGACACTTCTTGTAGAAAAGTCGTTCCATAGAATGGCAGGAGGTTGAGAAACAAGTTGGTTTGCATTGGAAAGGATTCTAGAAGTTGGAGCAGCCAGAATGAAAACCACTAAATCACATTCTTGCAGGAAGTGTAGGTGAGAAAATAATGATAACAATAGCTGCTGGTTAGACATCTCTGGAAGAGCTTTTGAATAAGGGAAAACAGTGACCCTGATTCCTGTTCTTTTAATCCAAAAGGGAATCTTGTCAGTATTCATTTAGACAAAATTTACTTTGCAGATGAAAGATTTCTTTTCTTTGGGGTCCAACTTGATTGCTTTTTAGTTGTATTAAATTGTAATGTGCAGACTTTCAAATTCAAATTGTTAAGGGAAAAGAAACATTCATAAAACTGGTTGTGGATGACAGCAATGTAAACTGGTCCTTTAGAACTTCACAATAGGTGTCCTCCTTTTGAAGAAATATGTGCAATTCCTTTACTTCAATCAGGCCTTTAAACCTCATTGAGCAATATGTTGGTCACAAACAGCATTTGAAGGAGCTGAGACTGTGTGATCTAGAAGAGGGTGCTGTTTTATCCTTGTCTTCAGGCACAATCCTTAATTAAAGAGTAAATATTTGAGACATTTTCCAGCATCTTAGGGGTTAAGGCAGCCCATTGTTAACTGTTAGTTTTGTTTTCATAGGAAAAGACATGATTAAAGGAGTTAATCTTTAATCATCTACGGTAAAAGAGAATGGTATTTCTGTACAACACCAGTTCTATATCAGGGTTAAAAGATTAAATTTCTATATGAATTTGAAGACCTCTTGATCCCAAGGTCTGCTGATTGTTACAGTTTGGATCTGGGATGTTCCCCAAAGGTCCATGACTTGAAGGCTGGGTCCCCAGCTGGTGGCACTCTTAAGGGATGGTGGGAACTTTGGGAGATAGGAACTAGTTGAAGGGGATAGGTCCCTGAGGCATGCCCTGAAAGTTATATCTTGATCCTTACCCCTCACCCCCCTGCTTCCTAGTTGCTGCCATGAGATAAACACCCTCTTCCTCCACATACTCCTGCCCTATGATATTCTGCCTCACCTCAGGCACAAAGCAATGGAGGCAGCCAACCTTGGATTGAAACTTCTATAACCATGAGTCAGAGTAAATCTTTCCTTCTTTTAAAGACCCCCCTGCTCAGGTATTTTGTCACAGTGATGCAAAGCTAGCTATCGCACTTATGCGCTAAGGGTTTTTCTTAATCTTTTCTTGGGTCATATGTTTTTTTGAAACTGAGAAAATTTATATTGCAACTTGCCACAAATATGCATAGACATAATATTAAACATATTTAGGGTCTTTTTTTTTTTTTTTTTTTTTTTTTTTTCATAGAAGAGGTAATATTGTTATTTATTTTTAAGGCCATGACTGTGACCACAGAGTCACAGGCCAATATAGGGTAGAGTCTAATCAAGTAGGTATATAGTTCCTACCAGTGTCATTTCTTTTTTTTTTTTTTTTTTTTATTTTTTTTTTTTTTTTACGTTTACATAGGGTAATGATGTTTATTATATTTTTTCCCCTCCCCCCCACCCCTCCCACCCCTCCCACCCCTCCCACCCCTCTTTTCCCTCTACACAGTCCTTCTTTCCTTCATTCTTACTGCTCTCCTTAGCCTAACTCTAAACCTAACCCTAAACCTAATGCTAGCCCGTCCCACCCCCCATTATATGTCCTCATCCGCTTATCAGCGAGATCATTCGTCCTTTAGTTTTTTGAGATTGGCTTATCTCACTTAGCATGATATTCTCCAATTTCGACCATTTGCCTACAAATGCCATAATTTTATCATTCTTCATTGCGGAGTAATATTCCATTGTATAAATATGCCACAGTTTCTTTATCCATTCATCAACTGAAGGGCATCTAGGTTGGTTCCACAATCTGGCTATGGTGAATTGAGCAGCAATGAACATTGATGTGGCTGTATCTCTGTAGTATGCTGATTTTAAGTCCTTTGGGTATAGGCCAAGGAGTGGGATAGCTGGGTCAAATGGTGTTTCCATTCCAAGCTTTCTGAGGAATCTCCACACTGCTTTCCAGAGTGGTTGCACTAATTTGCAACCCCACCAGCAATGTATGAGTGTTCCTTTTTCACCACATCCTCGCCAACACCTATTGTTGCTTGTATTCTTGATAATCGCCATTCTAATTGGGGTGAGATGAAATCTTAGGGTAGTTTTGATTTGCATTTCCCTTATTACTAGGGATGTTGAACATTTTTTCATATATCTGGTGATTACTTGTACATCTTCTTCTGTGAAGTGTCTGTTCATTTCCTTAGCCCATTTGTTGATTGGATTATTTGTATTCTTCGTGTAGAGTTTTTTGAGTTCTTTATAGATTCTGGAAATTAGCGCTCTATCTGAGGTATGGTTGGCAAAGATATTCTCCCACTCTGTAGGCTCTCTCTTCACATTTCTGATAGTTTCCTTTGCTGAGAGAAAGCTTTTTAGTTTGAATCTATCCCAGTTGTTTATTCTTGCTTTTATTTCTTGTGCTATGGGAGTCCTGTTAAGGAAATCTGATCCTGAGCCAACAAGTTGAAGATTTGGACCTACTTTTTCTTCTATAAGATGCAGGGTCTCTGGTCTGATTCCGAGGTCCTTGATCCATTTTGAGTTGAGTTTTGTGTAGGGTGAGAGATAGGGGTTTAGTTTCATTCTATTGCATATAGTTTTCCAGTTTTCCCAGCACCATTTGTTGAAGAGGCTATCTTTTCTCCATTGCATATTGTTGGAACCTTTGTCTAGTATGAGAAAATTGTATTTATTTGGGTTTGTGTCCATGTCCTCTATTCTGTACCATTGATCTACCTGTCTATTTTGGTACCAATACCATGCCGTTTTTGTTACTATTGCTTTGTAGTAGAGTTGAAGATCTGGTATTGCAATAAACATATTTAGGGTCTTTTTTTAAAAAATATTTTTATTAGTTGTTGATGAACCTTTAATTTATTTGTTTGTATGTAGTGCTGAGAATCAAACCCAGTGCCTTACACATGTGAGGCAAAGTGCTCTACCACTGAGCCACAATCCCAGCCCCATATTTAGGATCTTTGAGGCTCTTTGATGTCCACCAATTGGATCCAAGCTTAGGAATACTTGGGCTAACATTCAATAATGGCTCTTACAGCCAAATTTAAGCCTCTACATTTGCTCTCTTGTATACAATGCTATAGCCACAATGCCTAGGATAATGTCTGTTCAGAATCAACACACAAAAAATATTTGTTGAATAAATGAGTCAATGACAAAGTGCACATATTTTATATTTTGGTATGTGGCTAGAATGGATTTTTTGGTTGCTTATACTTTGTCAGTTCTTTATTAAGTATGTGACTTTCATGGTACATTTACTCCTACTGCAGGCAACAGAAACCCAACTAGGGTATGCAGAATGGAGACTTGTTGTTTTCATTACTGGGAAATCCAAGAGAAGTTTCTGGCTTCAGATGCAACTGTAATCAAGGGTTCATTTGATGCATTAGTCAACTTTCATGACTGTGTCCAAAATACCTGATAAGAACAACTTAGAGGAGGCAAAGTTTATTTTGGCTAATGATTTCAGAGGTCTCAGTCTGTGGTTGGCTGACTCCATTGCTGTGGGCCTGAGGTGAAGCCCAACATCATGGTGGAAGGGCATGGCAGAGGAAAGCTGCTCATTTACATGGCAGCCAGGAAGCAGAGAGAGGCAGTGAGGTGCCAGGGACAAAATATAACCCCCCAAAACATGTCTTCAGTAACCTACTTTTCTCCAGCTATACCCCACCTGCCTACAGTAATCATCTAGAAGAGTTGTCCTTTCAAATTACTGTTCTATCAAATGGATTAATTCACTGCTTAGGTCAGAACTTTCCTAACCTAACGGTCAACTTTGAGGGGACACCTCATATTGAAACCATAATAGTAGATGACACCAAGATTTTGTCTGTCTTTCTTCACTTTTTTCTTCTTGTAGGCTTTGTTCTCTGGCAGAGTTTTTTCCATCCATGGTGTGGAAAAATGGTTTGCAGGTCTGCACTTTCTTCTATAATGCATGACCTTGGAAGTAGATAGATTCTGTGTTCCCCTTCCCTCCTTTTGCTTTCATTGTTCATGTTTGTTTTGTAAAGGCACTTTGGTTCTGCTTGGGTTAGGTGCTCTCCTCTGGACCAAGCACTGGAGTGATGGGAGAGAGAGTCGTCAGCCTTGGTCTCATACCCTCACTTGGGTGTTGGAGGGGTTCTGCTGGTTCTTAACCATGCCATTTTAAGAGTTATAAGTGAAAAGGGACGTTTCTCAAAGGGGAAGGAGCAGACTAAAACGTAACAGATGTCTATGGCAAATAAAGAAATTCCACAAATATATACTGAGCTAAATAATTAAATAGGTAAATAATTAGTTTGCAGTTAATGATGTGGTCTTAGAATGTTAGTGGGTCCATTAAATGTATCCCTTACTGATATCCCAGCTGGTTTTTTGGAATCACAGAAGGTGCATGCATCCTCAAAGGAAAGACTTCCATATTTCTTGCAGAATTTTTAAGAATTAAGAGAATAAAAGCCGACAATTGTAAGTGAGAAAAAGGATGAGGAGAGCACTATAGGAATTTCATTATGTCTAGTATGAATCACAGAGAGCTGCTGTCTTCTGATGACAGACAGTGATTTGGATTTACCATAGGTGACATTGTGTTTTGGCACTGGTTTCTTATCTGCCCAGTGGTTCCTCCAGCAGAGCATTGGCATGAACTGAACACATTGTGCTTGCCAGAATATATAAACGTAATGAGTGGAGATTAATATTAGGTGGGGAAAGTACTTTAAAATGTGTGAGCATTGTTGAAATGTTTTTCTATGTACTGTACCAAATAGAAAACAGTCAATATCAATCATCAATATTCCAAACTACTACAATTTCAATTATTCTTTCTTTGACCATATATATTATTGAACATTGGTTTGCTAGTAGTTCATACATATATAATTTTTTCTTTTTTTATTTACTTGATTTAATTGCACATAGTATTTTATGTGGTTGGTTCCAATGTTCTCACTGACATGAGGGAGATGTTTTGGATTTCTGTGCTCAAAGTTGCTCAACGGCTGCTGTTTCTGCTGTCGATTTGTTTTCCTTCAGGATCAAGATGGATGCCATCATAAAAAATCTGATTTTTAATTCCTTCTCTGGCATTTCTTTCCTGGATTCTTTGCTTTGCATAATTATACAGTGAAACCAGCATCCTAAAGTCATGAAGATAAATCCTCCAACTCCAACATCACATGATGTTCTAATTCTACCTTTCCCTTCCTGGCTCACCTGGCTCTGGCTTGGCCACCATGGGGACCAGTTGGCTCCTCCAGCCCCCCCTTGCGTCCATGCATGGCCTCTGGAGTGGAAGCCGGGCCAGCCGCCATCCCCATACATATTTTTTCTTTAAAGAGTAGAGGAATATTTTCTTTCTATAATTTTCATGCAAGTTTGAGAAAAATACTCTTAGGATGACTTACATGCATTTAAATGTTTAAGGTGTTTTTTGAAAAATTAAGATAGTTACAAAGATTAATTAACGTGACATTTAAAGCATAATAATCTTAATTCTCTGGCCAATTGCAAACCCAGGTTGAACAGAGACTGTAAGCTTCTTTTTTGGGCAGGGTGGTTACCAGGGTATGAACTCAGGGGCACTGGACCAGTGACCACATCCCCAGCCCTATTTTGTATTTTATTTAGAGACAAGGTCTCACTGCATTGCTTAGCACCTTGTTTTTGCTGAGGTTGGCTTTGCACTTGCGATCTTCCTGTCTCAGCCTACCGAGCCACTGGATTACAGGTGTGCATCACTGCACCAGGCCTGTAAACTTCTTGATGTAGTGCTAACTTTTGAATCCTAGATTTTTAACAGGTCAGGGGCCTCATTCTGAGCTCTGTGAGTCTAGCAACTAAATGTGAACTTTTTGGGGGATCGTTTCCACACCCTAGTTCTTTTTTGTTTGATTCCTTAAGTTTTGGTTAAGTGATTCATTTGGAAAGTACTATGGTATCTGACACACAGTAGGTGGTCAATTTTATTTGTTTAATGAAAGGATGAATGAGTGCAAATTAGCATGTAACTGTGCTTCTTGAGCAGTTGAGAAGTTACAGCCTCTTGTTTTTCAAGGTTTTTTCTGTAATTTTTTTACTATTAAAAATTATATTTGAATAACATTTTCCACCAAGAAGTTGAATAGATTCTGATTTAATGAATTAAATAAGTGGATATTAAGTGTTTATTTTGTGACAGACACAGCCTAGTTTTTTGACTCTGAAGTACTTAATTGCACTTTTTTTATAGTAAATGCCATTTTGCCATGACCCCACCCCAAAACCAATGTAATAACTCTTTTTTTTTTTTTTTTTTTGGGTGCTGGGGATCAAACCCAGGGCCTTGTGCTTGCAAGGCAAGTACTCTACCGACTGAGCTATCTCCCCAGCCCCTGTAATAACTCTTAAAGAGAGAATAACTGTTGATAATGGTTCCTTGAGTTCTTCTGACATTCTCTTTAGCTGGGATATCGATAAGTTCATATGAGATGTGTTTATCAACCTTCCCCTTTCTTACCTGGGTTCTTGTGCTAGTTTTCAAAGTGGTCTCCTTATTTCTCTTTAATCAATATTTTTGCATATACTTAAGGTACACAATATGATGTTATGGGACACATATAGATACATATAGCTGGTAAAACAGTAGTGAAACAAATGAACATATCCATCATCTCACACAGTTATTCATATGTGCATGTGTGCCAAGAGCAGCTTCCATCTGCTTGTTTAACATGAATCCCATGTGCACCTAATATGAATCCCACATCCCCTTTGTCACCTATAGTCCTCCTGCTATAGCTCCTTATTTTGCATCCCACTCATTCCCATCAGTTTGTTCTTAACTCAGTGGCTAGAGGGATCTTCTTAGAAATAAGCCAGATCATGTGGAACTTCCTCTGCTCCAAAACCTCCAGTGACTTCCAGCCCAGCTCATTCAGAATAAAAGCAGTCTTTACTCTGACTTGGGACATCCTACAGGATCTGGCCTTCCCTTTCTTGATGTCTGTGACCTCCTTTCCAGTCACTCACCTTCTTACTCACTCCTGGTGGCCGCCTTATCTTCCTTGCAGGTCTTTAAAAACTCCAAACATGCTTCTGCTGCAGGGCCATGAACTGGCTGTTCCCTCTGCCTGTAATGCAGTTTGCCTAGATGTCTCTCTTGCCTCCTTGAAATCTTTGCCATGTTTTATGTTTCCTTCTTTCTATAGCATTTATCTCTCAGTACACAATGTAATTTGTGGATTTACTATTGTCTTCTCCCCCAATTCCCTGCTGTAAGAATGCTAATTTTGTTTGTTCTTAGAATAATGCCTGGCAAACAGCTCAGTATATTTTTGTGGAATTTCTTTTCAAAGATATTTAAACTTATTTTCTCTGGAGTGACTGACTACCTTAGCTGTGAATTTCTTCCAACAATTAAGTGATGCTAGTGAACATTAATGATGATGAAAATGATGATAGTTAATCATTGAACCTTTGCTTTATACTGGGCATTTATAATAAATAACATTAGCAATGATGATGATAATGATGTTTAACCTTCATTGAAAATGCTGGACATTTTACATCATCAAATCAGATAATTTTCAGGCCAACCCTATGAGGGTAGTACTATTATTATCTCAATTTTCTAGTTAGGCAAGTGAAGTAACTTTCCCAGCATCACACATTTAGTATAGAAAAGATAAAACTGTGATGCTGAAATTTTAATAAGAAAAAATGTAGTGTTAAATGTATATTATTCATCCTATTTTTTTCTTTTTGGTATCAGGGATTGAACCCAGGGGTACTTAACCATGAAGCTACATCTCCAGCCCTTTTTATTTTTATTTTGAGACAGGGTCTTGCTAAGTTGCTTAGGGCCTCATTAAGTTGCCAAGGCTGGCTTTGAACTTGCAATCCTCCTGCCTCAGCCTCCTGAGCCACTGGGATTACAGGCGTGCACCCCCATGCCTGGCATCCCACTTTTGTCTTATTCTGTTAGAAGCAAATATGTCTCTTCATGAACTTTTCCCGGTTGCTATGATCGCTGACTGAAGGATGAAGTATTAGAATTAGGGGCCATCTTACATTTAGAGATACATTCATTTCTTAGGATTAGTTACAAATTCTGCTTTAAGAGTGCTACTATTTCTGCTTCCAGGAGTTGGAAAAAATAAATTTTGTCTAGCTTAGAAGCAAGGGAGAATTTAATTTAATGCACATACATGAAGCTCTTTTCAGCTATCAGACTTTCCTGCTTGTTTTTATTTACATTTTATTTTACCCTTAGTTGGTTCTGCCTTCAGGTCATGTGGGTTCTTCATTATTTTCTGGTAAGGAATCATTCACTCCATTCTAGAAATAGAGGTCTCTGTTCTCTAATTAAAATGCTCCAGAAGGGTTTATCTGTCATTCCAGCCACAATTAGACCCTCACCAATAGCACAAACAAATCTAGGATTATTTTCTTTGCACACAGAAGTAGCTGATAAGAGGGGAATCTTATGCCCTCTGGTTCTGTTCATACCAATTATAGGTGTTACTTTAGAATGACAACTGTATTTTTTTTAACCCATCTTTATTCACATTTAGCTACTGTTAATTAAATGCTGGAGCCTTTGTCTCTGAAGGATCTTTGTGAGAATGGGAGTTGCTTTGTTCTGAGCTCTTCCCTTTTCTGATAGTTCTTAAAAACCGTCCGGTTTCTGATCCACTCAGAAGCGAGTCATCTGCTTGTAGCTTTAATGAGGTAACTTTTATACTCTCCAACTTTCTGGAAACATGAGTCTAGTTTCTCACGCTGTAATGATTGTGGGAATTGGTCTGTAGTTTGCCAGAGGTTTTTCTGGCCAGGGAACTTCTCTTGCCAGCACTTTCCTCCTAGGAATATTTCTCTTTTATGTCTGTTCGATCAGAAAGTGGTAGTTGGTTCTCATTTTCATGTCTTTTTGAAGAAGGTAGCATAGTTAAGGGAACAGGGAAGAGGCAGGTCCTTACAGCTACAGACCTAATCACCAATTGCATTATACTTCGAAGATTTCAAAGGAAAGGAATGTTTTTGCTCACTAATGCTCTGTTCTGTTTCTTTCTGTTCTGCCTTGGAGCTCTTATGGACTGAATTATTTTTTGAAGTCTCTTTTGCCAGACCACTTATAGGATACATAATTAAATGCTGCTTTATGGTTTGCCCAGGGGATGGTCCAAGAATGATCTGCTGTATCATTGCTACTTGCTTCATCTTTCCTTTCTATGATTTAGTTACAAATTCTGCTTCAAGAGACTATTTATCATCAACTCCCTCTTATCTTTTGCATTTTGATTTCTTTACCTTTCTGATCCATTAAAGTGACAATTCATTCATTCAACAATTTTTTTTGGTGCACTTACTATATACCACTGTATGGAGTATTACATGGGATGTACTTACTATACAGGGTATTGAGGATATAAAATTATAAATATACTGCTGCAATCCCCAGGGCACTCATTAGTTATTGGAGTCATGTAGCTGGAGGATTAATAGAAGAAGATAACAACTTGAAGTATGATACTGTAAGGTGACAGCATGTCAAATATGGTGGACTCAAAGGAGACCCTATGCTTCTGGAGGACGGGTGAGTGTGGGGTTTTAGTTAAGTACAGTCCAAGAGAAGAACACTTTTAAAAAACTTATACCTGTAAATTTAGCCTATATTTTGGAGACAGAGTGGGAATATGAAAACCATATAGTCTGGAAACAGTTAAGGGAACTGGTATGTTAATGTTCTGTGTATGCTTAAGAACATATTTTCTCCAGTTGCTGAGTGTTCATGTATTTTCACTTGTTACATGTTTGTGTGTATCCATTAGATCAGGCTTGTAAAATATGTGTTTCAAGCATGCATTCTTATTAAATTTTGTCTTTTCGCCCTATCAGTAATTGAGAAGCCTGTTGAAATCTCCCACTGTGATAGTGTATTTGTTAATTTCTACCTCTAGTTTTATCAATTTGTTTTACATATTTTGGGACTTTACATATAAATTTAGAATTTTTATATCTTCCTAGGAAACTGACCTATTTCTCATTATATAATGTTTTTTTAAAATCCCGAACAAAACTTTAAAAAAAAAACAACTATTTTTCCTACAACTGCTACCGTACCTTTCTTTTCTTCGTATTTCCCTGTTATGTCTTTTTCTGTCCTTATGTTCTAGGTATGAGTCTTGTGAATAGCATGTGACTGGACTTTTTCATTCAATTGAAAATCTGTCTTTTATGTGATGAATTAAATTTAAAAAATTAATTTATGATGCTCGTTTTGGGCAAAGGACTGAATAAAAATTTTCCAAAAGGAGCAATATGGATGGGCAAGACTTATTTGAAAAGCTGCTCAACATTATCATCAGGGAAATGAAAATTAAAACCACAATGAGATATTACCTCATACCTATTAGAATGGTTGTTATCAAAATGACAAGAGATAAGAAATATTGGCAAGGGTGAAAAGGGAACCCTTGTATGCTGTTGGTGGAAATGTAAATTAGTATAGCTATTATGGAAAACATTGTAGAGGTTTCTCAAAAAATTACAAATAGAACTACCATATAATTCAGCAATCCCACTTTTGGGTACTGAAATGAAATGATTATGTCAAAAGACATCTGCACACCCATGTTTACTGCAGTATTCACAATAGTCAAGCTATAGAAACAAATTAAGTGTCCATTGATTGATGGATGGATAAAGAAAATGTCTTACACACGCACGTATGCACATATACACACACACACACACACAATAGAATATTACTCAGCATTAAAGAAGAAGGAAATCCTGTCAGTCGTAATAACAGGGACTGGAGGACTGAGTGAAATAGGCTAGGCATAGGAAGGCAAATATTGGGTAAATTCACTTATATGTAGAATCTAGAAAAGTTGATCTTAAGCAGAGAATAGTAGTTGCCAGGGACTGGCAGGTAGTAGAGAGCAAATGGGGAAATGTTGGTCAAAGGATACAAAATTTCAGTCAGATGGGATGGATAAATTCTGGAGCTATAGTATGGTGACTATAGTTAATAATAATGTATCGTTTACTTGAAACTGCCAAGGGTGAATTTTTAGCGTTCTTGCCCCAAAAATTGAGTATATAAAATAATGGATACATTAATTAGATCAATTTAATCATTTCACAATGTATACATATGTCAAAATATCATGTGTATATTTTAAATATATATGATTTTCCTTAGTCAATTATACCTTAATAAAGTTGGGAGGGAAACATTTTTACTGTGTATTAAGTTAATTGATATTTGAAATCATTCTGTGCAATTCAAAACCATAGACTGTTTGACTCTGATCATTCCCTTTTTACTTATATGATGCTGTGGTATTTCAGTGCTGTTCTTTTTAACTTGTGTGTAAGTAGGTCCTTGTCATTCTTTTATACTATGTTTAGATTAATTTACATGTTTACCAGCTCTTTATTACCTCTTCTACTATTTTCTGGCTTGTTCTGCAGATTCTGAGACATTTGCTGCCCATTTAATTGCCTTACAGGTGATTGTTTCTCTTGGGCTACTTTAAAGACCTCCTCTACATTTGCTCTTGTGTTTTTTTTTTAATATGCGTAGTGTTTTTAAAAAATTTGTTCTAATTAGTTATACATGATAGTAGAATGCACTTTGACACATCATACATCAATGGAGTACAATTTCTCATTCTTCTAGTTGTAAATAATGTAGAATCACATTGGTTGGGTAGTCATATGTGTACATAGGGTAATAATGTCTGATTCATTCTACTATTCTTCCTGTCCCCAGACCACCTCCCCTCCTTTCACTCCCCTCTACCTAATCCAAAGTAACTCTTTTCTTTCCTAGTCCCCCCCGCCATTGTGAATTAGCATCTACATATCAGAGAAAACATGCGGTCTTTTTTTGGGGGGGGGTGATTGGCTTATTTCGCTTAGCATGATATTTTCCAGCTGCATCTATTTAACAGCAGATGCCATAATTTCATTTTTCTTTAGGGCTGAGTAATATTCCATTGTGTGTATGTACATTTTCTTAATTCATTCATCTGCTGAAGGACACCTAAGTTGGTTCCATAGTTTAGCTATTGTGAGTTGAGCTGCTATAAACATTGAGGTGGCCGTGTCACTGTAGTATGCTAAGTGGTAGTGCTTTTTCAAAAAATACATCTATTTTGCAAGGCATGTTGGCTCACGCTTTGTAATCCCAATGACTCAGGAGGCTTGAGGCATGAAGATCACAAATTCAAGGCCACCCTCACAATTTAGCAAGGCCCTAAGCAACTTAACGAGACCCTGTTTTGAAATAAAAATAAAAAGAACTGGGATATGAATCAGTGGTAAAGCACCCATAGGTTAAATTCCCAGTACCAAACCAAACCAAACAAAAAAACTATTTCTTGGAATATATTGTATTTTTCTATATCTGTGGATTCACATCTTTCATTACCTTTGGAAATTCTCAGCCATTATCTGTTCCAATATTGCCTCTTTCATTCCATATTCTCTCCTTTTGTGATGTTAATTACATGTGAATAACTTTCTCCTCCTACCCTTTATAGCTCTTAACCTGTCTTTTCTAGTTTTTTTTATTGTTGTTGTCTGTTTCATTCTGAGTAATATCTTATGATCTATTTCCAGCTTAGTAAGTAGCCATGTCTAATTTACTATCTTGAACCTACCTTATTCCACAATGATTTTTTTAATCTCTAGAAATTATTTATCAAATTTACCTCGCCATTTTTATGAGTTTTTCCTCTTTGATCTTTTAAAAAACATATCTTTCTTTAAGCATGTCACAATAGCTATTTTATATTCTCATTGATGATTACAATATTTGTTGTTTTTGCTGATTCATGAATAGTAGCATATTTCCTTGTTTTCCTTATAATTTTAAAATATTCAAGTTCATATTTCTTTGAATTTAATCTACAACATGACTGCCATAACCTATGGACAAAATAGAAACAAAACAAAACAAAATCAAAATCTATGTTTAGACACCAGAGTGACCAAAAGCAGACAGAACCCTGAAATGAGGCAGGTGTTTCCCCTTGGAGGAAAAGAGTAGCACAGTGAATTTCTGAATTTTATGGTCATTTTCCCTGCAAATTGGTGCGAAAACTCAGATAGTAATGACTGTCTAGTAGTACTAAGCATCTACACCTGAACTTTGCCTAGTCAGCCATTTTATCAGCACTGGTGATTTTCTGCTCTTTGTAGATAATTGAGAACTGAGAGTAGTTAAAGTGAGTTCAGCCATCACTAAATAATTGACCTCAACTGTCTATAGATGCTCTTTCATATTCTCAGATACTTTGCAAATGCTTTGACTTTCATGAGAACTGTAATAAACAGGCTAGGACAAAATACTTATAAACTGATGGGCAACAGGACTGGGTTAAAGAGATTGAGGAGGAGAAGAGGCAGGGGATAGAGAAAGGGTTAAGAAAAGAAAGTTATTAGATGGAGAAGGAAAAACCCAGAAAAAAAGTCATGAGTTTTTTCTTTAACTCAATCAGGACTTTTATTTTTTATTTCTTTTTTCTTTTTTCTTTTATGGTACAGGGGATTGAACCCAGGGGAGTTTACCACTGAGCTACACTCTTTGTCCTTTTTATCTTTATTTTGGGAAGGGGCTTTGTTAATTTGCTGTTGCTGGTCTTGAACTTGTGATTCTTCTGTCTACTGTGTGCCTGGGGTTACCAGGTACACGCCACCAAGCCAGGCTTGGATTAGGATTTTAAGTTTTCAAAATGTAGGAACAAATCTTTTTTGAAATCATATTTGAAATATATGTTTTTTTGAAAGTCTATAGGCAACAGTTTTTTTTCCCTATGAGTTGCAAATTCTGAATATAATTGTTTCAAAAAATGATTATTTCTTGCAATGATTTATAAAAAAATTAATACATGAGCATCGTCTGTGTAGTCCATATCTCAAAAGAGAAGATAATGGTAAATTTTCATTGGTTTAAATTTAAAAATCACACAATTTTGGATGGCAAACAATTATGAATCTAACTCCTATAACTATAGGTAAAATCAGAGAACAGCCATGAGTTTGGTATATTGCATCTGTTTTACATTTACAAGTTAGAACACTTTTTGGCAGAAATTTTTGCAATGAAATTACTTCCCTCTTGGCATGTTTTAAATTATTTGTGGCTTTGCAAAAGGATGTATCCACAAGACCTGTAAAGTGTGAAATTGGACATTTGTAGAAACTAATATTGCCTGTCAGATTATTCTGAATTATGAGAAGATTGTCATATAAACACAAATCTGCAGCCTTGAAGTTGGGTCCCTTTTGGGGCCGCTTGAACTTTACTAGGAAAAAATGTGTCCGTATAACTAAGTAGCAAGATCTTAAGTTTTTAAAAGAATAATGCATTAAAAAAACTATGGTAAATGAGTGGAACTCAATCACTTACTAGCATTTTGCTTGGAAGGAGGGAATGTATGTGTAAGCTTAAAGAAGTGCCCTAGGAAGTTGAACTTTCAAACTATATTCAAGAGTGATATGATAAACATTAGAGTTTGCTACTGAAGGATGATATCACAAGCCCACTCTTATCACAAAACAGGACCAGAGAAACAAAAAAACCCCAGAGAAATACAAGGAATTTGTGGGATCACAGTTGGCTCATTAAAAACATGAGGCACGGAGAGATTGAGTAACTAACAACACAACTGGCTAAGGCAGATCAATGACAGAAACCACATCTGTTCCCTTGAATTCTAGTGTTACTTCTAAATGCAGGTGAAGAAGGGAGTCAAATGATGTGCTAGGGTGGTGGGGAGATGGTATGGAAGAGGGACAGATTAGGGAAGAAGCCAGGAAATTACAATAAAGGGAAATATTCAAGCAGTACAAATCACAGATGTGGTGGGGGGCAGTGTTATTTGGGATCAAGTTCTTAAAATTCTTACAGGCAGTTCCATTCTGCTTAACACCACCCCCTTGGTTTTTTCTTTTTCTTTTTCTTTTTTTGTGGTGCTTGGGATTGAACCCAGGAAATTATGTATGGGGGGCAAGCACTCTACTAACTGAGCTATATCCCCAGTCCTTAACCCTCTTTCTTACTAAATGCTTTTAATAACATCCACTGTGAATGCCTGGCTTCCTCTGTTCCTCCAAATTCATTTTATTTAAATGCATTTCAGAGCCATTTTATTAGAAATGAACTATCACTTAATAGTAAATGGGTCAGATATATCTGGCAAACAGACATCACACTTATTTTACAATGCAGTCAATATAGAAATGCCATTTATGGCTTCATAAGGAAAAAGATAAAACTAGCATATTTTACCTAGTTTGTGGCATTTTCTTTGTAATTGTTGGAATAATAAGGGACTGGAACCTAAGGAATCATTTGCTTCCTTTGAGATATCTACTTAAAAATCTGATAGCTATGCATTTTTTACAACTTTTTTATGCTTTGTGCATGTTCCTAAAATATATGTTGTTTGGTTTTAAAACCTACTTATACCTTCTTTATAAATGGAATTATGTAACATTTATTATTTTGGGACTTGCTTTTCTTAAGCTTAACTTCATGTTTTTGAGATTTTTCAGAGATGCTGCAACCTGCTGCAGTTCATTTTAAAATAGTTTTCTACTGTATGAAGTTATTCATTTAGTTGTAGTTTATTCATGCTGCCATTTGGGCATTTGGGTTTTTCCAGTTTCTGCTCTCATAAACAGTGTTATCTTGTACACTTCAGTATGTGTTTTTAAATGCACATTTGTAAGATTTCTCTACAGCATATATACACTTGGAATGGAAATGCTGAATAGGAAGACATGCTCGTATTCAACTTTAAAAGTAACATTTAAAAAAATGTGTTCTAGTTTTTACCCCTACCAGCAGTAAATGAAAGTTTATATTGATTTAAAAACTTGCTAGCATTTGATATTAACTTTATTTTTTGCCAATTTGTTGTGTATGAATGCTATCTTGATTTGCATTTTCCTATTAGTAATGAGTTTGAATATTTTATCAAATGTTTAAGGTCTATTAATGCTTCCTCAGACTTGTTCATGATTTATTTTTATTTTTTAAAATTGATTTATAGACATTTTAAATTTCTCTTATTAAGCATTGTAGCAAATACCCTCTCCTACTTTGTAGATTGTATTTTAAGGGATACTGCTAGTATTTATGGCTTCTTTGTATGAACTAAAAAGAGGTGCCTCTGTAGGCTGCACAGTGTCCTCTTGTGCAAACATACCACTACATCTGGGCAGATACCACTGATACGTATTGCTTCTACAGTAGAGCACAGACCAAAATTCAGAATTTAGTTAGTAGGCTGCTACCTTTGTTTAGTGTACAAATGTACAAGTGTGGTGGTAGCTCTGTGACTTTTCTGTCTCTTGGTATTCTCTCTTGATGGATGGAAATTCTTAATGGTTTTTTTTTTTTTTTTTTTTGGTACTGGGGATTGAACTAAGGGGCCTTAACCATCAAGCCACATCCCCAGCCCTTTTTTGTATTTTATTTAGAGGCAGGGTCTCCCTGAGTTGCTTAGGTCCTCACTACATTGCTGAGACTGGCCTTGAAATTGCAATCCTCCTGCCTCAGCCTCCTGAGCCACTGGGTTTACACGTGTGTGCTGCCTCATCCAGCTAGAAGTTCTTAATGTAGACAAATTTATCAGTCTTTTCTTACTTTTGGTCTGGCTTAATTAAATTTCCCTTCTCAGCTACTCATGACAGTTATCACCCGTTTATTCTTCTGAATAGTTTTAACTATCATATTAAATGCCCATTTGGCATTGACTTTTTATGTGTAGTGTGAAGAAAGAATTATGTATTTTTAAAAAATGGATAATAAATTGCCCTAACATTAGTTAACAGTCATCTTCCCTACCTTAATGTATGTGTGTGTTTGAGATGTGGTCATGTCAAGATGCCTAGGCTGACCTCAAACTTGTGATTCTTCTGCCTCAGCCTTCCAAGTAGCTGGGATTATAGCCATACATCACCATGTCTAGCCCTCCCTTGATGTGTTTTGCTGTTGGGTTTCTTTATATGGCAGAAATTAATAAGGTTTTATGCAAATTAGTTAATGGTATACTTCTGTAAAACTGCTATCTAATTTTAGATACTATAAAAAAGGAATTATAGAATTGTGAGAGTTTTTAAAGTTGAAATAGGCATCAGTTGAAGTCAATTAGCACTTCAGTAAAAATTTTAAGTGTCTACTATATCTCCCTTATTTTACCATGCATGTATATAGGATATAAGAGAAGTCAAATTCGACCTAGTAGAATGGAAAGAAGGAGCAGATTCTTTCTTGTGGATCTGAGTACAGATCTTTTCTTGAGCTATCAGCTTGGCCATATCATTTGGTCTCTGTAATCTGGAGGAGGAGAAAGCTTTGTAAGCCTGTTTGTAAGCCTGTTTGCAAGAATGTTTGGAAATTAGTTGTAACATATATAAATGTATATGTATATAAACACGTAGAGCAGTACTTGATGTATAATCAGTGACTGACAGATTTATAGTTGGTCTCTGACTTAATGATGGTTTGACTTAGAATCTTTTGACTTTACTTTGGTGTGAAAGCCATGGAAACCATACTTCATATTTTAAATTAGGATCTTTTCCTGGGTTAGCAGTGTGGTTTCGGCCATGAAATCATGGGATTCAACAAACCATACTCTATAGTGTACCGTGCTACTAAACTGTGATGCTTAGTAGGTTAACTGTATTAATTGCAGTGTTGAATTTTGATATATTCAAATTATGATGTGTTTATCAGGCCATAACCTCATCATAAGTTGAGAAGCACCCATAGTTACTATTTGATTGAGATTAATGTATTTCACATACTTATAGACCATTTTGCAAATTAGAAAATACTCTTAAAGTTGCTGTAGGAATTCAGGGTAGAATTGCCCATCTGGGAAATGAAGTGGAACTTGAAGATGTTTAAAGGATAAATTTCAGTTCTGGACCTTGAAGCCAGGTTTGAGGATGGATTTCAGTTAAGGTTTTGGATATGGATAGCAGTAGAATGTCCTAAACCACAAAACCAAGAAAATAAAAAACAATGCATTTTTTTATTGTTATTATAAAAATAATTAATGGAACACTTTATTTCAAACAAAGTGTTAGTCAACTTGAATTTAATGCACAATTTTCATACGATACTGTCATGTTACAGAAGTTTAAACTTTTTCTCATGTCCAGTTGAAATTTGATTTACATTTTTTATTCATCCTCATGTATAAAATCATTTAAAGTAGCTACTGAATTCTCCCAATACTTTGAAATCTCAATGTTGAGTGATTTTTCTTCCTATAAAATAATATGAATGAATAATTCAATCAATTATGATCTTACAAAGAGAAGATGTGAAGCAGTTTCAGTGAGGTTTTTTTTTTTTTTTGAACCAGGGATTGAATCCCAGTGTGCTTAAACACTGAGCCACATCCCCAGCCCTTTTTTTTTTTTTTTAAATATATATATTTAGAGACAATGTCTTGCTGAGTTGCTTAGGGCCTCCCTAAGTTGCTGAGGCTGGCTTTGAACTTGAGATCCTCCTGTCTCAGCCTGCTGAGCTGCTGGGATTACAGGCTTGTGCTACCATGACCGGCACAGGTTGAAGTTTTAAGCTATTGTTATAATTACCTATATGACTTATTTACTAATTTGTGATCATGAGAAAAATAAATGCAGCCCATTAAAACTATATCGATACACTGGGTTGAAAGGTGTTAGATGAGAAATCATTATTTATAATCCTTTCAAGATATGACATTTTGGGTTATTTTCTAAGACATATAGATGGAAAATATTTATAACCCTTCCCTCTATCTACTATTAGGCAACCATTTATTGTTTCTAATTACTTTTATTGTTTATATAAACAACAAAAATGACATCATTGATTTATTCAGTGGTTTGAAATGTCACTTCTGTCATTCATTTCCTTAACAATCATTTAGCACTTTCCATTTTGAGGCATATTATTTGAAAATGGGCTTAAAAATGAGCAAAAAATGGTCTTTCTTGGAGCTTATAATTTATAGTGTTATAGATGTATAAGTAAATTTTGATGGACCATGATACATTCTGTGTTATAGGATAGTCTAGGGTATTGTGGGAGTTCTGAACAACTACCCCTAACCCAGTTAAGAAGCGCCTTTAAAAAATAGATTCTCAGTCCCTATTCCTAGAAATTTTGAGTCTGGACAAAGGAATAAATTTGTTATTAAATTTGTCACTATTATTAAATTCCTCAAGTGATTCAGCCTACTGGCCAAGTTTGGGAAACACTGATTATAAATGATTAAAATGAATAATAATCTTGCTAGGGACTTTAAGTGAATTAGCTAGGGATGGAATAGATATTGATGTTTTTCAGATGATTTCTACTCATAGGCCAAAGATTGATTTTTACATTCATCCCTATTTGATTGTCATAAATTGTTTTCCTCAGATTATAAAATTTAACTGCCTCATAGGTGGGTGGGAGAACCTGGCCTATGAGTAGTCACACATAATTACTGACCTTGAATTACTGAGTAACTGTAAATCTAATGCAAGTCAGATATGGGCCTTGAGTGCTCACAGCTACTATAATCTTAGAATGCATCACTGGAAGGTTAGTGTAGGGCAAAAGGAGGCAGTAGTCCCCTGTACCCACTATTTCACATCTGGACTCCTGTGGATAGTTTCTAGGATCACATTGAAGGAGGATGTTGACACTTGGTGTAGATGGAAGGAAGTTGAGCTCCTCAGTAAATATCCACATGAGGAAAAAATAGGCTTGTTCATCTGAGAAAAAGAAAACTTAGACTATATAGTTCCAGAAGAACTGGAAGTTAACTGGGTAGCAAATAATCAATTATTCACTGACTCATTTATTCATTTAACAAATAATTATTTAGCACCTACTGTAACTTGATCTAGTAGATGCCAAGGACATAGTAGTAAAGAAGGACAAAAGCTATCAAAAAATGTGATAAGTACTGTGAAAGGAAAGACAGAGTGTTATTTCTAAGATTAGTAGCTCCAGAAAGATGGTATGTAAACACTGGTCCTGGAGGTATTCAGCAAGAGGGGGTTGGGGATATTATAGAAATTGTTCAAACAACTGCTATTGAAATCCTCTTTTGCTTTTAATGTCAGTAATTATGTAAGTCTTAGATTTATACTCCTTGCTACCTACCCCCACCCATTTCCATTCTCTCCAAATTCAATTCCAAGTCATCAAGTTTGAAGAATGCAATGATTACCTTTGTGATTCTCACACGTTTGTGTATAAGGAGTGACAAATTCTTAGAACTGACATCACTCTTCATTATTATGGTTTTATCTAGGCTATGAGTAATTGAGGATAGACATAAGTGTTTACATAAGTGCACTGTGATCTGATTTATAGCTTTGGTCCCCATTTATCTTGATATCTAGTCCACTCAAGTGAGGACTCTGGCATTTGATGGGAACCTGAATTTCTGTGGGAATGGCAGGCACAAAGAATGAGTAGAGTGTCAATGTCCCTTGTGTAATTTTTTATGTGCTCTAAATAGGACTATGATTCTTTTATCATTATGTTTTGAATTCTTAACATGTCTTGTCTAATTAGAAAAGCTGACCTTTCACAGTATTTTTATTTAAATGATGTGGTGGTATTCTTAGAACTGTTTGAAGTCTTTCAGATTCAATATTACAAACTAAGTTTGGACATCATGGAGGTTTAGATTTCTTTTCTCTTGATCCAATGTGACTTCCTGTTTCTAAGAAAACAGTTTCTAAAGACTCTTTAAAGGAATTTCTTGCATGCCTGGCAGCTCATGTAAAACCACATTTTAGTGAAATAGCATAAATGAAGTTATAAATGAAAAAAAATCAAAGAAAGAAACAGTAATGCAAATTAGTGTTTTATTTTGTGGAATGGAATCCCATAGAAAAATTTGGTGATTTAGGAAGTGTCTGTGGCCATGAAGCAGAAGTTTCATTTTGATTTGGTTAATCATCCTAGTTCAAGGGGTTTATTTTGTGCTTGTAGTTGATGCATGATAGCAAGTCAAACACTGAAAAAAAGAAAAGAAAAGAAAAGTTAAAGGGAAAAAGAAAAAAGTGCAGGCTTCCCTTCAAATGAATTAACATGTATGAAACTAATTCTCATGCATTGTTACAGTATTCTGGAAAAAAAAACAAGTAAACCCACCAGTTAGTCGATGGAGAGATGAGCGAGTGAGTCTTTGGTACTTACATCTTTCTCTGTGAACAGGAGACTCACAACTCTCAATTCTCAGTTCAGAGATACAACTTCTCCCTCTTGGAATCAAACTAGAAAGTGGCTTTTTGTAAATATTTTAACAGTGATTAAACACGCTTCCTTTATGACTACTAAAGGCAGTTTCTTCATTTGACTACTATTTGTTGACCATCTGTTCATATGCTAGGCATTATTCTAGAAGCACAGAGTATAGTGCAGAAGAAGACAGAGAAGGTTCTTGATTTTATCAATTAAACATTTATTTAAAGGTTTACTGTATACCAGAGACTGTTCTAGGTATTTTAAAAGTCCGAAGTTGTTTAATCCTCCTAACAATGGTTTAAGAACTCTTAATCCTTGTTTTACACTTATAAAGAATGAGAACCCAATCAATAAATGGGCCAAGAAACTGGACAGACACTTTACAGAAGAAGACATACAGGTGATTGATAAATATATGAAAAAGTGTTCAACATTTCTAGTAATTAGAGAAATGCAAATTAAAACAACTCTAAGAATTCGTCTTACTCCAATTAGAATGGCTATTATCAAGAACACAAACAATAATAGATGTTGGTGTGGATGTGGGGAAAAGGGCACACTTTTACTTTGCTGGTGGAGTTGCAAATTGGCGCAGCCACTCTGGAAAGCAGTGTGGAGAATCCTCAGAAAACTTGGAATGGACCCACCTTTTGATCCAGTCATCCCACTCCTCAGTTTATACCCAAAGGACTTAAAATCAGCATATTATAGTAACACAGCCACATCAATGTTTAGCAGCTCAGTTCACAATAGCTAGATTATGGAACCAACCTAGATGCCCTTCAACAGATGAGTGGATAAAGAAACTGCAGTATATATACACAATAGATTATTATTCAGTCATAAAGAATAATAATATGATGGCATTTGAAAATAAATGGATGGAATTGGAGAATATCATGCTAAGTGAAATAAGCCAATCTCAAAAAACCAAAGGTTGAATGTTTTCCCTGATAAGTAAAGAATGATATATAATGGTGGTGGGGGGTGTGGGGAGTGAGAGAAGAATGGAGGAACTTTAGATTATGTAGAAGGAAATGAGAGGGAAGGGGGTCTGAAAAATGGTGGAATGAGACAGACATCATTACCCTATGTACATGTATGATTACACGAATGGTATGAACCTATATCGTGTACAACCATAGAAACGAAATGATGTACCCCATTTGTGTACAATGAATCAAAATGCAGTCTGTAAAAAATTAAAAAATGAATAAGTAATTAAATAAAAAAAAAAGAAAAAAAGAAAAGAATGAGTCCCAGAGTTCTAAGTAGGAAGTGGGTGAGCCAGAGTTTGAATGCAGGATGAGTAGTCATAGCCACTCCATGGTCACTTCAGAAGCCTGGGTGGGATTCCTTGTTGATATACACACAGAGGAAAGAGAGGAAAATAAAAGCCATGGGTGGTCTGAGCACTCTTGATATTTTGCTGTGTTCCTTCTGTTACATGTATATGTATTGTGTGTGTGTGTGTGTGTGTGTGTGTGTGTGTGTGTGCACGCATGCATATGTTTAAGCACATGTGATATCATATTGGTTGGTTATCACTTATTTTCACAATGATTTATAGGCATTTTGGAGGCCAGTGCCTTTCATTAGAATTTTAGGTAGCTCTATGGTGTTCCATGGTTTGTCATGATTTATCTAACTAGTACCCTACTACTTGACAATATTTTCTATTTTTCAGTTTCATAAACCTTGTTTTAATGAATCCTTAAAAATAAATCTTTTTATAAATCCATGGTTATTAAAAAGTTTCTTAGTGAAGCTGTTAACACTCTGTAAATATTTATGCAGTGTCCTTGTGCAGCCTGTGGTCTATGAATATGACGACATTAACAGTGTAAACATGCTTTTCCTTGTAGGTTAGTGGATGACAGATGTGTGGTGCACCCAGAGGCAGGGGACCTTGCCAATCCTCCCAAGAAGTTCAGAGGTAAAAAAATATATATGTTTTATTATATGACCTAGGAGAGCAGATTGTTTTTGTGTTAAAAATAAGTAATGTGAAAACTTTATTCAGTGTGGAACTTTCAAATACCACTGAAAGTTCTTTTAAAAATGCACCCATTGTTTTTCTTTCATACACTGAAGGATTTATAATGAAAGAATAATTTCAATTTTTGTTTTGCTGGACAATAGTCTATCTGTTGAAAGGAAATCATGGTAATTAACTGTGAAAGACGATTTTTCAAGCCAGTAAATGCAGCCAAATAATATTTATTTATATATTTCTGTGGCAGTTATAAATGTTAGAGTGCTTCATTGTCAGCTGGTTAATTTATCTTTGTAAATTATTCAGGAGTGTGACAGTGATGCTTTAGTTTGGCTTCTAAATACACTCTGGATGGTGTATCATAACTAACAATTATCTTAGAAATCTTTTCTAAGCAATCTTAGAAGTAGCTTGATAATCTCTTTAACTGAGAAATTGGTCTAGTAGGAGATTGATTAAAACTCAGCTGTTACAAAAGGACTAATGGAATCTGTAAAGAATCCTAGAAAACTAATATCAGTAATTAAAAGCTTGCTCAAAGATATTTCATAATTTGTATATCCTTATAAGGATAAAAATAAATTTAAAGTGGCATTTTATCTTGAACACTCTGCATGCATTCATCCTTACAATGATAGAAATCAGCTTTAATAAACAATTAAAAAAAACTGCAGAGTGGAAAGGATTCTTTAGAGCCACATACTCAAGTGAAGATGTGCTCGTCAATGCACTGGGTAGGAGAGATAGTTAACATTTGGTAAATAGTAACTGTGTTTCATTCTCTATGGTAGGTGCTTTACATGTAGTATCTTTTTATGAGAATATTTCTCTTTCCCTAAACTTAGAACCTTGTAGAGAGAGTGATATATGCAATCAATGTCCTTTCAGTTAAACTCATCACTTTGGATAAAATCTAAATTTCTCCCCAAGGGGAGAAAACATAAAACAGGCTTTGAAAGGTACACTGCCCAACTGCCCACTGGAAACACTTGTAAAACTTTTCAGTAGGAACACTCCTCAATCCTGGGCCAATGAGGCCTTGTAATAGATGTCTCACAGTAAAATGACCATAGATAGGCTACCAGCCCTGAAGAATAGCCTGCCAGAGACTCTGTAGCAAGTGTGTGTGAAAAAACTGAAAAGGTAAAAGAGGGCAGAGAAACCCTCATGGGTAGGAATGGAGGTGAGGTAGATGTTAAAAAGCATGAACTAGCATGTTATATAAAACTGAGAAGAGAATTAGCACTCTGGAAAAAGAGATCTGAGGAAGTCACCCAGTATGTAACAGAGAGAGACAGGAAGAAGGAAAATAGGAAGATAGGACCTCTATAGAGAAGGTCCAGCAGCATGCAGCTGAATTCTAGGGGAGATTAGAGAGAATGGGAGAGAGGCAACTTGTGAATGGATATGGGTGAGAACTTAGATAAACCAGAGGAAAAAGTATTCTCCTGATGGAAAGATCACATTGTATTCAAAGTAGTAATGATAAATGCAACCAAATCCACAGGTAGGTACTCCCTTGTGAACTGTACAGCATTAAAAACAAAAGAGAAAAGTTTTAAAAGCAAACTGGGACAACACTGTATTTGTAATAGGAAAAAGCATGAGGTTCAGGTTTTGACTGTGCTATTCAATGTCCGTGTCCTCTTAGGTGGGTCACCTAACCATTTTGAGCCTCCAAGGACATAAGGTTTTGTGAGCCTTGATATCTTTCCAGAGCAAGTGTATGTAAAAGCGTTTAGGTCATTATACAAATGATAACTAACAATAGAAAGGCATAATGTATTTTCATTAAAAATATTTGACTCTACTCTTAAATTATAACCTCTCCCAGGGCAGAGTTTTATTTTATTATTTTTGCATTTCCCAGACATGGAGCTTTACCCTTAGTAGGCCGCCCCCGAAAGGGGCCATTAGATACTTTTGGATGAGACATCCAACCTTTCCCTGTGATAAAACTTGGTTCCCAGGGGTGCCCCATATTTCACTGCCAGGAGCCTGGGCAGCCTTATTCCTTTGGGGTCAGGAATAATTAATCTTTCAAAGATAAACGTTAGGGTTTGGGGCTGCCATTTCTCTTTTCCTCTTTCCCATTAAAGTAAATTGTTTTAAAGTACAAAGATTATTTTAGAGTATGTGAGGGAACCCTGAGGTAACAGTTCCATACTCAAGAGGTAAATACATTCAGATATTTGGTCTCATATTATTCAGTGGGCACTCGTTCAAATTACGAATCATTGTTTCAGGCGCTTCATCCCTTGGCCCAAACCCTGGCTTTTCCTGTAACCTAATGCTTTAGGTCATTACCCTTGCTGGTTTGCTCTCATTTTCTATTTCTAGTTTAAGACTAAATCATTTGGCTTATTCCATTTATTAGAGGAAAAGGAAGTTCCTTTCCTATTGGGGACCCAGAGTTCCCTTTTATCTTAAAGCTCAACTCTCCTCCCAAGAGTCACTGAACCCAATCCCTGCAGAGCCCCAGAAGAGAAAGGGTGACTCTGACCTGGTCTTCATACAGCCCACTAGTCAGGCACCAATATTGTTTTCCAGACTGCTTCATCCTCACCTGTTGCTGGTCCTTTACAGCTCTTGTGTTACACCATTTTATGCCTGATTACACTTTCCCTGTTCCCTTTGCCTTTAAAAGCCATTGCTGTTCATACAGCTACCTCCCAGAGACACCATCCCAGCATTTCCAGACTCCTCTGCCAAGTTTCCAGAGCACCCTTCCTTATTGTTACTTTTTAGATCACATGAAAAACAATAGTGTATCAGAAGTTCAGCTGCACCTCAGTTCTTCTTGCCTCAGCCAGACACATGACATTCTTAAATTAATTAAAAAATATTTTTGTTTTTTTATACTCATGCTATGACTTGTTCAAGTGAGTTGTAGCATTTTAGTGTCGAAGCAATTAAAACTACATCAGTACAACTCCTCCAATTTTTTGAGTGAGGTTCCAAAGTTCCAAATAAGTTATAGTGATTCTCCCAAATACACACAGTTGTGTGGTAGAGTCTTCTTTTGACTGTGCTTCACTTAATGAACAGAGAAAACCAAGTTCTAACAAATACACAATTTCCAAAGGGTTATTTAAAACCTGATGGACAGCTGTTTTTCAATAGAAACCACACAATGAAAATAATATAAACAGAGGCATAGTGGCATTAAATGAATACAATTCCTTTAATGCTCAGATATTCTCTAGTTTTAAAAAATAAACTTGAAACTTTGGAATCAACTTGGATGTACCTTAGAGTTGGAAAGGCAGGGTAGAGAATTCCCTTGTACCCAGTTTCCTTCAGTATTTGTATCTCATATTACTAAGGGACATCTGTCAAAATTAAGAAATCACATTTGTATATTACTAGGACTAAACTCCTGACTTTATTTTGATCAAGGCAGTTTTTTCACGTTTCTAGTTTTTCTTGGATCCCATGCTGCATCATGGCATCATGTCTCCTTAGTCTGTTTTGGTTTGTGACACTTTCTTGTTTTGTTTTGTTTTGCATGACCTTGACACTTCTGAAGAGTACTGGTAAGGTACTTCAGTCTGTCCCTCGGATTGGGTTTTTCTGGTGTTGTTGTTAGGATTGGACTGGAGTTAAGGTTTTGAGAAGGATACCAGAGAGGTTAAGTGCCCTGCCTGCGTTGTATCAGGAGGTGCGTAATAGCAACATGATTTATCACTGGTCTTATTTTTTGATATACAACTTAACCCTTCTTCCTCATCCTAAATTATGGCAGTTATTTTAGTTTCTTGGCTTTTTTTTTTTTTTTCTTCCCTAGACCCTTCTTATACTTCTCTATTCTCCCAAAACACCTTCTTCAAAAAAGTCTTCAAGACTTTTTTCCAAAAGTCTCTGCTTGTTAACGCATAATGGCTTTTCTGTTAGGAGAAGAAGCTGACTTACATCAAGGCAAGAGAAATTTACACTTCTTCTCTGACCCTGAGGAGGATAAAAACACAGAGGCCATGGAGAAGCCAGGGAGCCAGTCCCCAGGAGACTGAGGGAAGAGATGACAACCCCTTCTCTTGGTTGAGTGCATTCTCCCCAGCATTGGACCTTTAGCCTAGAAAGTTCCAACTCTGAGATTCTGTAATCATTTGACACAATCATAATCCCCCAACTTACCACAGGGCCACTTCTGGCAAGCAGCAAGTTCTTTTGCATGAGTAGGTCAGAGTACTTCAGGAATTGGGACTAAAATGAAGAATTTCTTTTCTGTGCAGTGCAAAAGTGGGTGGTGAAGTCAGAGACTTGAGGGAAGATCCACAAGATCATTTCTTTAACCCAATTCCTCCTTTTTGGATAATTTAGGAAACCATTGTATGTGTGTGTGTGTGAGTGTGTGTGTGCGTGTGTGTGTTGGGAGGGTACTGGGATGGAATCTATGGCCTCAGGCACGCTAGGCAAGTACTCCATCACTGAGCTAGATCCCAGCCCTTTTTATTTTATGTTGAGATAGGTTCTTGCTGAATTCCCCAGGTTAACCTCAAACTTGTTATCCTCCTGCCTCAGCCTCCCAGGTAGCTGGGATTATAGATGTGTGCCACTGTGCTTGGCTTCAGGGAATCCCTTTAGAAGGCAGGCCTCACCTTTTCTTTTGCTCCTGGAGGTCATACGCTCGGGTACATAAATGAAGAAGAGTTCTTGCTAAGTATTTGCTTTGACTTTTTATATAATTGGAAATGTGATTTAATGGTGATTTCCCCCTATAAACCAGTTATAAATATCTTCTTTACCAGCTTACCAATTACCGTGTTGAATTTCTTCAGATTTGGCATTAGTGTAATTTTTTTTTTTTTTTTTTTTTTTTTTTACGAAGACCAACTATTTCAGATTTGAAATCAACTAATATTGAGCATTTGATACATGATATGCTGTTCTTGGGGCTTTCTATGCATTATTACTTAGTCATTCCAATAACCCCTTGAAGTAGAAGCTGCTGCTACTCTAATTTTTCAATAGAGAAATATACGTATAAAGAGGTCATGCAACCATCTTAAGGTTGCCGAATTCGTTAGTGGCAGAGCTGAAATTAAAACCAAGTTTTATGACCCCAGAGTTGTTTGTTTTTAACCACTATACCATTCTATCTATTGAATTACGCCCTCCCATAAATTCTACTTGTTGATTCTATAAAGAAACATAGATTAAATCTAATCCTTCCACACCATTATCATTTAAATATTTGCCTAGACTGATCATATTCCCACAGGTCTATTCTTCTAAGTCTTAATTCTTTTTAGTTCTTTTACTTCTTGCCAACCACAGATTCTTCTGGGATTTCTTTAGTCTTTCTCAGACTGCCTTGTTTGTCTTCTGGTTAGGCTCCTGTTTGACAATTTAACTCTTAGCCCTGTAGAGGGAACTAAACATAGTACAGTTGAGTTTATTCTGATGAGAACTCTTGTCACTTTTGGAGGCCACATTTGTCCAAGTCCTGAGCAGGGTTCCCTTACTCACCCTGAGTTTTTAGACAGTCCATACTACAGATGTAGTCATTTGCTGCTCAAAGAACTTTAGAAATTTGCAGTGGATTTCCAAGCCAACAACTACATGATTTTTATTAAAAACCTTTAAAATTCTTCAGTTGAATGGTACTACCCCTGTAAGTCCTGGGTGTTTGTGGTAAGTCATCAGGTAATAACCCTCTACTGCTAACACCCTACTATTAAACTCTGAAGTGGCATGGAAATTGGATAATAAGTTTGCTCTTCTCTTTGAAGCTTGGGAGAAGGGCTGAAGGGTGAGGCGAAAACAGATTGCCCTGCCTCTTTGCTTCTCCTTTTGAATTAGTCAGGGTTGTGAAAGTGCTTGTACTTTAAAATACTTCAGTCTCTGTTGGAGAATGTTTCTGAGTGATAAAGCAGGATCGCTTTTGAAAGGCTCATCAATTACTCCTCAAAGCAATTTATAACAATTCACAAAATTATTTATGTGTCTAAAATATGATGTTTAAACTTTAATGATTTGTGACTATGACTGTGAGGTTTAATTCCCTTTTTAATAGTAAGAAGTGAGGGGCAGAAAATTAACAAACATGGTTCCTGTGGTTTGGTGGTTTAGTGGGGGTAAGAAAACTCTCGGGCTCCTTCCCTTATCATTCATGTACCCATGGGCTGATTTCATGAGTGCAGACTCATATGTAAAAAAACCCCTTTCTCATGTTGTATATGAAATTTGTAGTCCAAATTCTTTGTAAGCAGTGTATAAATATTGTTTTACTGTGAGTATGTTAATCCAATAGCTATTACTCTTTTCACGAATAGAAAGCCCTCCATTTTGAAATTCTTCACCTTGATTGCTTATGATTTTTTTTTTTTTTTTTTGCACCAGGGATTGAATCCAGGGGCGTTTAACCACCAAGCCACACACCCAGCCCTTTTTTTATAAAATTTTATTGGAGACTGGGTCTCATTAAGTTGCTTAGGGCCTAAGTTGCTGAGGCTAGTTTTGAACTTGTGATCCTCCTGCCTCAGCCTCCTGAGCCACTGGGATTATAGGCATCCACCACCGTGTCCTCCTGCTGCTTATGATGGTCTTTCTCTTTGTTGCCATATTTAATCCTTACTAGTGTCATTTTACAAATGTAAACTTTTGGAAAGTGAAGTACTTGCTCAAAGTCACACAACCAGTATATGGGAGGTAGGCTTGTTTGAAGCTGTTGATGTTCAACTCTATAAGATGGCGGATGAGGACATATAATGGGGGATGGGAGGGGTTAGCGTTAGGGTTAGGGTTAGGTTTAGGATTAGGGTTAAGGAGGGTGGTAAGAATGGAGGAAGGAAGGACTGTATAGAGGGAAAAGAGGGGTGGGAGGGGTGGGGGGAAAGGAAAAAATAACAGAATGAATCAAACAACATTACCCTATGTAAATTTATGATTACACAGATGGTATGCCTTGACTCCATGTGCAAATAGAGAAACAACATGTATCCCATTTGTTTACAATAAAAAAAAATATTGTGGATTCATTCAGCAGAGGTTTATTGAATGTACACTGTGTGCAGTGAAGTGTGTGGACCAGTTGTTACAGTCCAGATGAGTAAGAAATAAAAGCTGCTCTCAAGGAATTTATAATCTAATGAGGGAGATAAGATGTGTATATACATAATTGTAACTCATGGTAGAAAGAGATAAGGGCTAAATAAAAAGATATGGTGAAGGTATTATGGGAGGATGGAGATTTTAATTTCCTGTTTTGAGTGATGAGGAAATCTTCTTCATTAAGAGTGTATGACCGGAATGACTTGTACCTGAGGAGAAGGGACACACAGACTTACTTTCCAGGCTCAAGATGTACCTTTTCATGACAGTAGTTTTTAGGGTAATAATCGAGGTGCAAAGCTACAGTGCATTCTTCTTTAAAAAGCAATGGAATGTTTGGTATTCTTTAGAGTATAATATAGATTAAAGCACCAGCCATTATTTCAGTACATTTAGTCTTTTGCAAGTGATACACAAGTAAATCCATGATAATGGAATGTGACAAAATGTTCTTTACTGCCTCTGCTGCTAATAACTCACGTTTATGTTAGCCTTACTATATGTCAGGCAATGCTCTAACTGCTTTATAGTTTATTAATCTACTTAATTATCATATAACCTATAAAGCATATTTATTAAAATATTGTCTCTGTATACAAGATGCTATCACAGAAATTCAACAAACAAACAAAAAATACCAAAAACCAAAATAAGGCAAAGCCCAATGAGTTAGAAGCTTATTTGTCTTTCACTCAGTAGTTCCTGTGTGAGTGACCCAGGACCAGCTAGTATCATTATCAACAAAGGGCTTTCAAAGTTGCTCTAATAGTCATCATTTCCCAGTCAGCAGAAAAGAGGTAAGATGAGTCCAGGAAAAGTGGATTCTTTTTTTCAGGAAGATACATGGAATATCATATATCACTCCCATTCATATATCTCATAGGCATAAAGTATATTGAATTGAATGGTAGTTCTGTAAAACACATGTTTGTGTCCTAATGTCCAAATCCTATGAGTGTGACCTTATTTGGAAACATGGTCTTTGCAGTTGTAATTAAGAATTTTAGGATGAGATCACCCTGGATTACCCAGGTGGGCCCTACGTCCAATGACAAGTGTTCTTAGAAGAGGAGAAACAAACAAGAGGGAAGGCCTTGTGAAGACGGAGGTGCAGCGTGGAATTTTGCTGACATAAGCTGGGAACGCTTGGAGTCACCAGAGCTGGGAGAGGCAAGAGAGCATTCTCTTCTAGAGCCTTCAGAGGGAACATGGCCCTACCAGCACCTTGACTCTGGATCTCTGGCCTCCATAACTGCTATAGAATTTATTTATGTTGTGTTAAGCCATCAATTTTGTGGTGAGTTCTTACGGCTGCCATGGAGACGGATACACATATCTGTCTACATATTGTTGCAAGGAGACTGAGGAGCTTGGTGGTTGGGGGCTGGCCAAGTGCTAGCCTCAACTGTTCAAAGGAAGTAGAGGGTGGGTATGGGGAGGGGGTAGCATTCTCTGTCATATCCCACTTTATAGACGAGGAAACTAAGGGAAAGAGAGACTCAGTAACTTGTTCAAAGTCGTACATCTAAGAGGAAGGAAAGCCACGATTGCAGTCTAGACCCTTAGCCACTATCTCTACTGCCTGTAAACCCAAGGGGCAAAATTCCACTGGCTTTGGGATTCAGAAGAAGAATGGAGGTAAATTGGGAAAGTTAGCATTATTAACCCGGTAGAGAGGAGGAGGTTGAGGAGAGAGACATTACTGGTTGGGGCACTGAGGTGTGAATTAGCATGACTGGTTTGTGGTTGTGGCTTTGAAGACATGTTAAAAGCTTGGGAGATTGTGGAAGAGTGGCAGAGATGAGCTGAAAGGAGGGTCCTGATACCTAGCAGCCTTGTATGCCATACTGAGACATTTGATTTTTACCGTAAGGCATTGAATGAATCCATTATCAAATTTATCAGCTAGGACCCTCATACATTTCTGTTGGTACACAAAGTGCAGCAGCACCTCGAAAAACAGTTGTCCATTTATTAGACGGTTTTACATATACATACCATATAACTCAGCAGTCTCACTCCTAAACATTTACCAAGGAACCATGAAAACCTAAATTCACACAAATATCTGTATATGAATATTTATATCAAAATCTGGAAACAGAGAAAATCTCCTTCAGGTGGCAAGTAGGTAAGAAAACACACAATGATGCATCCAGATGACAGATGTTCCTCACAATAAAGAGGATGAGTTCCTGATGCTCCTCAGACTCAGAAGGTCACATAACACATAATTTATTTGCTCTTCTGGAAATGACTGATACAGGAGAGATGAATTTGGCCAACTCAAGATTCAAGAGATGGTTAGAAGTTGAGTTCACTCAGATAAACTTTTGGCTTCACTGAAAAAAGATTTAAGTCTCCACAATCTACATTGCTGTGAGTAATTTTTACCTTTAAGCCTGTCTGTGTGGGGAAATGGGGAAAGACCTCATTCACCTGACTTTGCCTCTCTGGGCCTTCAAAGGAAAGTGTATGGTAAGCTCTTCAGAGAGTTACATGATACAGTTCTACTTTTAGGGAAAAGAATGATCCTTATGAGAGTATAATTAAGTGCATTTTAATGAACTTTATAGGCTGCTCTTCTAAATGACATGGAAGGTTATAGTATTTCTACCTATGCTACATGCTACATTGTACTACATTCATTTTGACTCTTTTTTTTTTTTTTTTTTTTTTTTTTTGAGATAGGTTCTTACCAAGTTGCTCAGACTGGCCTTGAAGTTGTGATCCTCCTGCCTCAGCCTCCTAAGTAGCTAGAATTGCAGGTGTATGTGCCACTATGTCCAACAACTATATATTCTTTAGGAAAGTAATCCCAGTTATTTTATTCTATAGCATTTCCTATATAAAATGTACTTTTCAATAATATAGTTTCCAGGAACACATTGTAGAGAGACTCATTGACTGTGGAATTGAAACTTTGGCTCACTCAAATTACTTTTCAATGAATCAAATAGTAACTATTTTTAGGTAAACCATTTCCCTGTCCCCTCTAGTCTTACTGTGGTAGGCATATGAATGGCATATTGAAATGTCAAATCAGTTCAGTTTTTACATGCACTGTAGTATAAATAGAAGTATTTTCAGTGGACAGGAGAGTGTTATACACACATTTATTATTTTAAATGGAAATATGCATGAATCAAGATTGTGCTTCTATGATTTATGGTAGATGAGCCTTGTTTTTCTCATTTCTGAATATTAAAAAGATTAACAGAAGTTTCATTTAGTTTATGAAAGTCTCTATAGTATAGCTCCTTAAAGCTTAACAATCATTAACTTTTTCAAGTTACACAAAAGATCTATCTGCTCATTGTGTATTCAAGCCCAGGTTAACTGCCATACCTTCCCAGGTGTTGACTTAGTGAATGTGCGGTTTCATGATCTTCTTCAAGCAGGTGCCCTTGTTTATAATTTGTGGTTTTCAAGGTAAATACACAATTTCAGAAGAAAGCAAACATTGCTGGTGAGTGGCAGTATTTGTTTTATAAATGCTTGGAAGTGGTTTAGAAACTGTCTTTTTAAGAATAAGGTGGATAACAAAAGCAGCTCTCACAATTAGAGATGCAGCCTCTGTTAGCCAGGTACTAGGGATCCATTCACCTTGTTCTCCTCCAGCCTTGCTTACCCTTTTAAAGTTGAAGACCTCTGAAAAGTGAGATTTATACCCTAAAAATGAACATGGTGGATCCCTGGGAACTTACTGAGTCTCAGTACTTCTCTAATGTCTTCCTGTAGAATTGGGGTGCTGTGGGTATGCTCCATGGGATGAGTCGGAGGTGGTTAGCCTTCCATATCCAGGGACTCTCAAGGCTATGAAGAACTGGAAGATAATCAACTTATTTTAGAGAATGTCCTATTCTGGAATTATAAGTGGGCTTCAACTGTTTTCTTAAACTAGCATTTCTAAAGGATAGAAGACTCAGCTCTGTTTAGAAATAGGGCTGTGGATACTTGTCCTCCTGCTTCTGTTTAGATATGCTGCATGAAGCAGAATTTGATGGTTGTAAGAAGCCTCACTTATGCAACTTGAACTCTTGATTATATCTGCATAATTAAATGCCTGGATGTGGGTAAATATTGAAAGGAAAGTAGTTAAATAAAATTGATTGTGTGGTTAGGTTTGGAATTAAGTTCTGTTATGTGGTCATATAAAAGAAAAAAAATCCAGTACCCAAAATGTCATGTTAAAAATATAGTATGACTGTCCAGGGGGCAATGCAAAAAGCAACTTAAAATAACATTGGAAAACCTTTAATTCATACTTCATCATTACCCTTGTTTTCTTTTTATATATTTGACCGGTATTGTCAAATTAAAGGCAGATATTTCTTCTCATTGGCTTATAGGTAAGAAAGCCAGGAAAACAAGATAGCTCCCTACTTTTACCCTAATACAGAAGATGGTGGCAGTGTTCAAAAGGATTCTTCCAATATTCTGCCTGTCTCTTCTTTCCTACACAGAGAAAGTTTATTAAGCAGTCTGTAATACAACATTTCTTCACTTCCAAATAGCCTAGAGATGCTGACTCAGTTGAATAAAGGCTTTGGTACAGGGTACATGGTCATTTTTTGTGGAGAAAACAAAGGCAACTAGGAAACTTTGTTGCGTGTGACCTCTGAACCAGGTTATCATAGTGTATGGCAACTGAGCAATGGATTGTAACTATGAATTAGTGAACACAAGAGGTCATGGGACAAAGGCCTGTGGGAACCTAGCTTGGTATCGTCAGGGGCTCCTCCAGATCTTATGGGAAGAGTATGCAAAATTCAACTATTTTCACAGTGATTCTAAGACATTACTTGCTTTTTCCACTCTCATTCTTTCTTAAGCATATAATGTTTTCTGGAGACCACCTGATGCTTGATGGTGCCACCTCTTTGTTGGCCAACAAAATGCATACTTATATTTTATTATATTGCATATTTCTCAGTTCTAATTTGTAGCAGTAGCTATAGATAGAAACAGTCCATGGAACAAAATCTCTTTGAGTTCTTCTGAGACACCTTAAATTTTTTTTTAAGAGTGTGAAGGGATCCTGTGGCCCAAAGTTTGAGAAAGGCTTTCTAGAGGAGCAATCAGGAACCAGGAGTTAGGAACACACCTAATTGAACTATGGGAAATGACATATGTTAAAAGCAGTACTGGGGGAAAGATTAGGTAAGAACCAGGCCAGCGAAAGTGATTAGAAATCAGGAAGTTTGCTGGGCCGGGTGGCACATGCCCATGTCCCAGTGTTTTGGGAGGCTAAGGCAGGAGGACAGTGAGTTCAAAGCCAGCCTCAACTTAGTGAGACCCTAAGCAACTTAGTGTGGCCCTGTCTCAAAATAAAAAATAAAAAGGGCTGGGGATGTGGCTCAGTGGTTGAGTGCCCCTGGGTTCAAGCTCCAGTATCAATTCAGGACATCATTAGGTAAACCCAGGAGGCAGGACAAAATAAGACTACAGGAGAAAGGTTGTTTCTGTAAGTTTAAAAAAAATTTTTTTCCAGTTGTCAATGGACTTTATTTTATTTATTTATATGCAGTGCTGAGAATTGAACTCAGTGCTTCATGCATGCTAGGCAAGTGCTATACCACTGAGCTACAATCCCAGCCCTTCTGTAAGCTTTTTGAGGGAAACATTGTGGCCCTACTACTGCAATTATAGCATGAGAGATTTTTAATGAATATTTGTGAATGATAATCATAAAGATTATTATAAAGATTATTGAATCAAACAAAAATTTTGAGATGTATGAGATATATCATAGGACTACTTATAATAGAGGATACTTAAATATATAAAAAAAACTGATTTAATACATCATGATTTATACTGAGAGGGAATTTAATGTACTCAAGTAATAATGATATTAGAAAATGTGGAATGGAAGAAAAACTCCCTGTGAGACTATGTAGATAATACATTTCCAATGAGCTACAATATGTAGGTATATGTATTAGTCAGCTTTTGTTACTGCTACAAAATACCTGACACAGACAACCTATGGAGAAGAAGAGGTTTATATAGCTCACAGTTGTTTTGGAGTTTCAAGAGCATGATGCTGGCATTGGTTCAGTTCTCAACTGCATCACATCATAATGGTAATAGTGAGGGAAATATGTGAGGAAGCAAGAGAATGATTACATCTTGAACCAGGAGGAGAGAGAAAGAATAGAAGGGGCGAGGATTGTTTCTTTTGTAATAACACTCTTGCGAGAATTACCAGAGAGTCACAGGAAAAATACCAAGGTGCCTCAGAAGAACTACTTCATGTCCCCAAGACCTAGGACCTCCCACTATGCCCCACCTCCCAAAGGTTCCATCCCTTCCAGCAGTGCCACCCTGGTGACCATGACTCCAATCATGACAGACCCTGGGGGGACCCAGATCCGATTCAAACCATACCAGCATGTGCAGGTTTATGGTTGGCAAATGCATCTGTCTGTCTCTAAAAGTATATATACCAAAGTGATAACATGGTTAACTATGGGGTAGGAAAAGAAGGGCCATTTTTTTTTTCTTTATCCTCTGGATTTTCTACTTTTTTTCAGTGATTACATACCAATTTTGTATTTAGAAAAAAAAAAAAGACCCTAAATTTTAAATGTGCATACATGTATGTTTTCTTAAACTTCTATATAAATAATTCCAGTCAGGTTTCATGTTTGGAGACTTTCTGTCCCAGGCTTAGAACTTTTACATTTCTTCTCTGCTTGTGTGAACCTGGCCTAAACATCTGGAGTTAGCAGAGGCAGAGGATTCCAGGTAGAAGGGAAGCCCTGGCAGCCAGATGCTGCTGCTTCCATTGGAGGAAAGACAATTTTAAGAGATTGCTTTAGTGAAGAGAGAGCCAACAGAATGGGAGAAAATCTTTGCCACCTATTCCTCAGATAAAGTGTTGATTTCCAGAATATACAAATAATTTTAAAAGCTTAACACCAAACCCACAAATTATCAAACTGATAAATGGGCAAAGGAACTAAACATATACTTCTCAGAAGAAATATGAATGATCAACAAATATATGAAAAATGTTCATTTTTTCTAGCAACATTTCTAGCAATCAAAGAAACTACACTGAGCTTTCATCTCACTACAGTCAGAATGGCAACTATCAAGAATACAGGCAACAATAAATGTTGGCAAGGATGTGGGGAAAGGGTACACTTATATATTGCTGGTGGAACTGCGAATTAGTGGAAAGCAGTATGGAGATTCCTAAAAAAACAGAAATGGAACCACCATTTGACTCAGTTATCCCACTGCTCAGTATATGCCCAAAGGACTTAAAATCAGTATACTACAGTGATGCAGTCACGTCAATATTTATAGCAGCTTAACTCACAATGGCTAAGCTATGGAACCAACCTACGTGCCTTTCAGCAGATGAATGAATAAATAAATTGTGGTGTATATATACACAATGGAATATTACTCAGCCATAAAGAAGAATGACTTTATGACATTTGCCAGTAAAAGGAAGGATCTGGAGGCAATCTTGCTGAGTGAAATAAGCCAGTTCCAAAAAACAAAAGGCCGAATGTTTTCTCAATATGTGGATGGTATTTCTGTAAGGTACATCATTGGGATTTTAATTGGAATTGCATTGAATCTTTTAGCACTTTTGGTAGTATGACCATTTTGACAATATTAATTCTGCCTGTGCAAGAACATGGGAGATCTTTCCATCTTCTAAGGTTTTCTTTAATTTCTTTCTTTAGTGTTACGTAGTTCTCATTGTAGAGGTCTTTCACCTCTTTTGTGAGATCGATTCCCAAATATTTTATTTTTTTCAAGGCTATTGTGAATGGGGTAGTTTTCCTAACTTCTCTTTCTGAAGATTCATCACTTATGTATAAAAATGCATTAGATTTATGAGCATTGATCTTATATCCTGCTACTTTACTGAATTCACTTATGAGTTCTAAAAGTTTTCTGGTGGAATTTCCAGGTTCCTCTAAATATATAATCATGTCATCAGCAAATAGGGATAGTTTGAGTTCTTCTTTTCCTATTTGTATCCCTTTAATTTCCTTGGTCTGTCTAATTGCTCTGGCTAGAGTTTTGAGGACAATATTGAATAGAAGTGGTGAAAGAGGGCATCCCTGCCTTGTTCCAGTTTTTAGGGGGAATGCTTTCAGTTTTTCACCATTTAGAATGATATTAGCCATGGGCTTAGCGTAGATGGCCTTTACAATGTTAAGGAATGTTCCCACTATCCCTATTTTTTCTAGTGTTTTGAGCATGAAGGGGTGCTGTATTTTATCAAATGCTTTTTCTGCATCTATCGAAATAATCATGTGATTCTTGACTTTAAGTCTGTTGATATAGTGAATGACATTTATTGATTTCTGGATGTTGAACCGACCTTGCATCCCTGGGAGAAAACCCACTTGATCATGGTGCACTATCTTTTTAATATGTTTTTGTATGTGATTTGCTAGAATTTTGTTGAGAATTTTTGCATCGATGTTCATTAAGGATATTGGTCTGAAATTTTCTTTCCTCGATGTGTCTCTGTCTGGTTTAGGTATTGGAGTGATATTGTCTTCATAGAATGAGTTTGGGAGGGTTCCCTCCTCTTCTATTTCATGGCATTTTGGTTATTAATAAAAGATTCAAAGAGGATATGTTGCTTTATGTTTTGAAATAATTTCCTTTACAATTGTTAGTGTGATGAAAGAAAATAAGAGTAACACATACTCTCTGTCACACTATCTGGTCTGGCTTCTACTTCTTCCCATGAGGTGCACAGTCCACAGTCGCCAGTTTATCATCAGTCTGCCTTCCAGTGGAAGAGGGGTTAGTGTCACAGTCATTTTATAGAGAAATGGAAAGCCCAATGGGTAAAAAGGGAGAGGGGAATGGAAGCTACTCTTCCTCCGATGAATGTCTTTTGTTGCAGGGGGAGAAAGGAAAGATGAAGGGTGAAGCCTTGCTGGTGTTGGGTGGGCATCAGGGTCCCCGCTTGTTTCCCCCTGGCGTTCTTGCCACACTTCTCACGCTTGCAGGCACTGTCTCCTACAAGGGGCCTCACTCCAGACCTTGGGCACCTTTCCCAAGCTTCCTGCTTGTGATGGTTTGGATGTGAGTTGTCCTCCAAAAATTCACGTGTGAGACAGTGGGAGGTGTTTCAGAGGGGAAGTGATTGGGTTGTGAGAGCCTTAACCCAGTTAGTGAATTAATCCCTGATGGGATTAATTGAGTGGTAATTGGAGGCAGGCGGGGTGAGGTGGTGGGTCACTGGGGGCGTGGCTTCAGGGTATGTTTTGTATCTTGAACTCTCTGTGTGCTTCCTGATCCTCATGTGAGCTCTTCCCTCTGCTGCACTCTTCCACCATGATGTTCTGCCTCACCTCGAGCCTTGAGGAATGGAATGGACTGTGGACTAAGACCTCTGAAACTGTGAGCCCTCTAATAAACTTGTCCTGCTCTAAAAATGTTCTGGTCAGATCTGACTAAAACACTGATTGTGCTAATTCTGTCGCTGCCTCTCAAGCTTTAATAGACTTATATTCTCCTTAAAAAAATTTTTTTTTTTGTTTTACTTTATAACTATACTTTTCCCTATTGCTACCAGTTTATTTTAATTATCATTTATCTTTTAAAGTCACTCTAGCCTTATTTTAAAAAAAGTTTTATTTTTAAATAAAGCATACATTAAAAATGTATATAATGTATACATTTATGTATATATCTAAGTACTTGTATATATGTGTATATGAGATATTCGTGTGTATATTAGCATATGAATATAGATTATATTGATATAGATATAGAGGTAAATGGGCAGAGTTAAGATATAGCCTTGCTCTTTTTTTAAAAAATGAACTTTATTTTTTACAGCAGTTTTAGAGTCACAGCAAAATTAAACAGAAAGTACAACAGTTTTCCCATATACTCCCAGCCCCCACATGCACACACCTTCTTCCACTGTCAAAATCCTGCACCAGAGTGATACATTTGTTATAATTGATGAGACTACATTGACACATTGTTATAAGCCTGAGGCCCTAGTTTACATTAATGTTCATTCTATGGAGTTTGACAAATGTATGATGTGTATACACCAACACTATCAGGAGAGTAATTTTACTGCCCTAAAAATTCTCTGTACTCTGCCTGTTCATCTACTCCCCCTCACCTCTGGAAACCCATGTTTTTCCCCGTCTCCATCGTGTTGCCTTTTCCATGAATGTCTCATAGTTGTTATCCTATACCACTTAGCTTTTGCGGCTTGTCTGCTTTCAGTTTATGTAATGCCTTTACGGTTCCACCATGGTTTTTTTTTTTTTTTTTTTTTTTTAATGGTTTTATAACCATTTCTTTTTTGATGCTGAAAAAGAAAACATTTTTTTCTTTCATTGTAGAAAAATAATATTCTATTGTCTGAATGTACCAGGGTTTATTTCTCCTCTCCATTCACCTACTGAAGGACATTTTAATTAATTCCATTTTTTTGGGCAATTGCGAATAAAACTGCTATAAAAATCTAGTTCAGGTTGTGTATGGACATAACTTTTCGTTTGGATAAATACCACAGAGTTTGATTGCCAGATTATATAGTACAAGAGTATATTTAGTTTTGTAAGAAAAAGCCAGACTCTGTGTACCATTTTGAATTCCCAACAGCAATAAATGAGGATCCTTGTTGCTCCAGATCTTTGCCAGCATTTGGTGTCAATGTTTTGAATTTTGCTATTCTAGAAGGCAAGTAGTGGTATCTCATTGCTGTTTTGATTTTTAGTTTTCAGTTCCCTAATGACATGTGATTATAAGCATCTTTTTATAAGTCCACTTACCATCTGTATATCTTTTGTGAAGTGTGTCCCATTCAGACCTTTTGGCCATTTTAAAATCAGTTTGTTCTTTTTCTTATTGTTTAATTATCTGATAGTCTCTTATTTGATGTTATTTGCAGTTGTTTTCTCCTAGTTTGTGCCTTGACTTTTCATCTTCTTGATACCTCTTTTGTAGAACAGAAGTTTTAAATTTTATGAAGTTCATTTTATCAATTTTTTCTTTCATGAATTATGCCTTTGATATTGTATTAAAAAAAAAAAAAACACTGACAAACCCAAGGTCATATTGGTTTTCTCCTTCTTGTCTCCTAGGAGTTTTATAGTTTTGTATTTTACATTTAGGTTATGACCCATTTCTAGGTGATTTTTATGAAGGATGAAAGGTTTTTGTCCAGATTCATTTTTTTTTTTTTGCATATGGATATCCAGTTGTTTCAGCACATTTGTTGAAAAGACTGTCTTTACTTCATTGCATAGCCTTTGTTCCTGTATCAAAAATTAGTTGACCATATGTGAGTCTATTTCTTGGCTTTATATTCTATTCCATTGATTTGTCTGTTCTTTCACCAGTATATACTATATTGATTATTGTAGCTTGGTGGTAAAGTTTGGAGTAAAGCAGCCCTGTTCTTTTTCACTAAAGAGAAATTGATCAGTACCGAAATTTTACTATATAATGGAGCTATATTTGGTTTCAGGAATTTTGATAAAATGAGTGTGCTCATTCTGAACCCACAGTCAAGTGGGACCCTTTAGCCAGATGTAGGCACCATTGAGGCAGTCAAGTACGTTTCCTCACTTCTTAAGGGCTAGGTAAGAAAAGGAATGGAGAATTGCCACTTTCACCGTTCAAGTTCCCATCATCAGAACAAAGTAATGAATGTGGAGAAGAGGTTCCCCACTAATAGTACTATAAAATAGATAAACAAAAATTACGTGAATGCCTGTCAGCTAGGTTAAGAAATAGAACTTACAAGTAGAGTCAATTTTAAGTTGATAACAATGTAACTTTTTAAAAATGATTTTTTAGATGTTGATGGACCTTTATTTTATTCATTTATTTATATATGATGTTGAAAATCAAACTCAGTGCCTCACACATGCTAGACAAGTGCTCTACCACTGATCCAAAACCCCAGCCCCAACAATGTAACTTTGATTGTAAACATCAACACTATACTTTCTCTGCTTCTCCCTCATTTTATGTTATTGTAACAATTTGTACTTTTTATATACTGTATATCACTAACAAATTATTGTACATGTAGTTTTATAAATATATATGTGAGATATATAATTTATTTATTTTTGTATCAGGAATTGAACTCAGCTGAGCCCCATACCCAGCCCCAACCCTATTTTGTATTTTATTTAGAGACAGGGTCTCACTGAACTACTTGGTGCCTCAGTTCTGCTGAGGCTGTCTTGGAACTCATTATCCTCCTGTCTCAGCCTCCTGAGCCACTGGGATTCCAGGTGTGCACCACCACACCTGGAATATATATATGTACACATATATATTTTACAAATATGTACATATATATTTTTTAATTTTTTTTGTTTATTTATTTATTTTTTATGTAGTGATGGGGATTGAAACCACGGCCTCATGCATGCTAGGCAAGTGCTTTACCATTGTGCTGTCTCCCCAGCCCTGTAGCTGTAATTTTAAAAATATGTTTGCTTTTTAACTTTAGTGAGTTAAAAGTGATTTATGTGCCATCATTACACTATTAGACTGTCCTAAATTTGACTACATTCTTACCTGTATAGTGAGTTTTAAACTTTCATGTTTTCATGTCATTAGTGTCCTTTCATTTCAATTTGAAGAAATCCTTTTGGCATTTCTTTTTAGGTAGGCCTAGTTGTGATGCAGGTCCACGGTTTTGTCTGGGGAAAATTCTTTTCATTTCTAAAGGAAAATGTTGGTTGGCAGTTTTTTTCTTTCAACTTCTTGGATGTGTCTTCCTACTCTCTCCTGCTCTGCAAGGTATCTTCTGAGAAATCTGATAGTCATGTGGAGGTATCCTTGTTTGTGATGAGTTGTTTTTCTGTTGTGGCTTTCAAAATTCACTTTGACATTTGAGTACTTGTTTTAATGTATTGTGGTGAAGATCTCTTTACATTTAATCTATTTGAGGTTCTTTTGGCTATATAAATCCAAATGTTCACTTTTTCCTTTCTGAATTTGGGAAGTCATCTGACATCATTTCTTTAAATAAGTTTTATGCCCCCTTTTCTTTCTCTGATTCTTCTGGGATCACAACATGCCCATAATAGTTCTCTTAATGGGGTCCCATGGTCCTGGAGTCTTTCTTCATATATATTTTTTCATCTTCCCCTTCTGTTCTTTTGACTAATTTCAAATGACTTATCTTTGAATTCATATTCTATAACTTTATTAAATATACTGTTGAAGCTGATGGAAATTTTCATTTAAGGCATTGTGTTCTTTAGCTCCAGAATTTCTGTTGAATTTTGTATATATGATGTTTTTCTGAAATTGGTTGTTAATCTATTTCATTTGTAGCTCACTGAGTTTAAGAAGATTATTTTGAATTATTTTTTAGTCATGTCATAGATTCCCATTTCTTTGGTTTCACAGGTGCTTTGTTTTGTTCCTTTAGTGGTGTTATGTTTCCCTGATTATTTGTGATCATTGCTACCTTCTGTTGATGTTCGTATATTTCAAGAATTAAGTATCAATTCCAGTCTGTAAAGACTGGTTTTGGCAGGGAAAGCTCTTCACTTCTCAACTCATGCAGAGATTTTTGGTTCACTGTTTGGTGGATTCCTTGAGCAGACTTGCTGATTGAGACCTTGGAAAGGCTAGCCATATACTTGAGCTAGTAAGTAGATTACCCTGGTGCCTGGGTGCATGAGGTTGAGCCTTGATGCACTGGAATGGGCCAGTCCACAGGTGCTGACCCAGAGCCTAGAACCATGGAAGTGGTCCTGCAGGCTGGATCTGTGGGTCAGATTGCCATCCTGCTTCCTGGGGCCTTGGGGACTGGTCCCATTGTCTTCAATTTTGAAGGTAGGCAATAAACGATGATTCTAAGAAAGGATCTGTGAGCTTTACCAGACTATTAAGGCCCATGCTACATTCCTAATAGCAGATTTTTCTGTGAGTAGCATTGCTGGATCTCAGGGAACACTATTTCCACACTATTCCTAGAAATAGTTTCCACACTATTCCTAGAAATCCATTAGACTCTCCCCAAGTCTTTCTCACTTGGACTCCTTATCTACTATAGAACACAGACAATAAATTGAGTGACTTTTTTTTTTTTCCAGTTCTCTTAAGGATGGTAAATTACTAGTTTATTCTAGATGTATAGGAGAGCTGTTAACTCATTATATAGAACACATTTTTTTTTTTAGTGCATTAGCCTTACTTCTCCCCTGGAACTACAATTTGGCATTCAATTCTTTGTTGACTTACTGGGCACTTCTCTTTCCTGCACTGAGGTACAGTGGAGTCAGATTTGTGCTTAGACCTTAGCTCTGCTGCTTTCTGGAAGTGTGGCTTTGAGGGGATACTTAATTCACTTTTTTTTTTTTTGGGGGATCGAACTCAGGGCCTTGTGATTGTGAAGCAAGCACTCTACCAACTGAGCTATCTCCCTAGCCACTTAATTCACTTTTGGTATAGTGTATACACTATAAAATGATGGTGATATAGACATCTTGGGGCTATTTGGGAATTTAATAAAATAATTTGCATAAAGCAACTAGCAGATTAATTGGCAAAGTCAGATTAGTAAGAGTAGATTTCTTTCCCACCCCTATTTATATTATAAGGAATCAGAGATACAGATAATAATATATAATTATATTTCCCTTCTTTCCTTCTCCTTCTTATTATAAGAGGCCATGGCTAACACCAATATAACAAAAAAAATGGCTTACAAGAGGAAAATACAACACATTTCTTAATGTGCACGTGTACATGGGAGCTATATAAAATATGAACCCTAAAGACATGCCCACATGGTTGAGGCTTAAAATTTAGAGGGGTAGTAAATGATTTTTTATAGGAAATGAATGGATCTGAAAAATACACAGTGACCTGGGACCAAGTTCCTCTGAGCTTTGGGCATACTGTTTGATCTTCAATCTCTTCCGCTGGGATATGAGTTTTATCTTCCATAGTGAAATTTCAGGAAAAGGATTGTTTTGGTTAGCTTTTGCATTACTGTGACTAAAATACCCAACAAGGACAACTTAGAAGAGGAGAAGTTCATTTGAGGCTCATGGTTTCAGAGGTCTCAGTTCACGACTGACTGACTCCATTGATCTGGGCCCAAAGTGAGGCAGTAGATCATGGGGAAGGACCCAGTGAAGAAAGCTACTCAACTCATGGTGGGATCAGGAAGCAGAGAGAGAGAGGGAGAGGGAGAGGGATGGGGGCCCTCAGGGAGAACAGCCCTTCCAAGGCATGTTCCCATTAATCTACCTCCCCCAGATACCACTCAGTCATTCAAACTAGGATGGCCCAGTTGGTTTACAGCTCTCATAATCCAATTATCTTACCTCTGAATATTTCTGAATTAACAAGAGCTTTTGGGGGACATTTTATATCCAACCCATAGCAAGGATTGAAGGCAAATGTGCTCTTAGATGAATCTGATCTTTAGGTAAATAAGGGAACTTCAGAGAAAGCCCTACCCTGTGCTCTGGAAGGGAAGGAGATTCAAAGAGAATTGAGAGACTGAGGTCAGGGAAGGTTAGAGAAATCTTGGTTTTGAGACTGTTGCTCCAGTTCTCCATGTCAAAGCATCAAGCTGGGATTTCATTTTCTGAGCTCCAATACTTTCTTCCATGAAATGTTGAGCATCATCTTTAATTTTATCTTTATTGCTCCAGTGAGACTGTATTTGATTCTTTTGATTCTTTTGTTGCTAGTAATTCACATATCACTTGGGCTTAGGGTTAGGTTTATCATCAATCACTGGCAGCTCTAGAAAAGTTGATGTGAAGGCTACATACCTTGTTCTTGATCTTGCCCAAAGCTATTATTTTTGTATTGCATCCTCTTTTATTTCTATTCCAACACCTCTAATAACTCCTTAGTCTTTGAAGGAATCATGGTATTCTTTCGTGGTAAGTTTGTGTGTTCCATCTCCTAGTATCTATTGGCAACTCTGTACTTAATTTGTCTAGATTTGCTTGGTGTTTGCAAAACTAGTGTAATTTCCTCAGGTAAAATATAATTTACAACAGAATAATGCCTCATAATTTAAATAGCAGCTGTTGAGGGAAGACCAATGGTTACGAACTGTTCCTTCTCTTCCTTTGAAAATGAGCCAGGTTATGATGAAATGAATAATGTATTTAGAACATACCTGGGCTTGCTACTATAGATTGATTTACATGGACAAAGAAAAACTAATTGTTTGAATTGGTTTCAAAGGCAACGCAAGTTAGATTCCTATAAGAAAAATTTGAAAGGACAACTCTTTTTGTAGCTAAGGGAAGGAAATTCTTATTGTATAGTTTATGTAATGGATATGACCCATTATATATATCCACCTGGGGAGGGTGTTTCTCTTGATAGGTGTTTCATTCATTTATTTCTGTAATAGTTATTGAATGCTTTTTCATGTTAGGTATTTTGACAGACACTGGAGATAAAATTGTAAACAATATGTATGATACTATTTCTGTCCCTGTGATGCAAATGACCCATGAAACCTGGAAGGTTTATATTTGGCTTCTTGACCTCTATCATGGAGACCTTGGGTCAATTCCATGTGGTTCATGGAGGATCCATAACCTCTTGCTTGAAAAACTATAAGTTTTATAAATATTTCTTTTTATCTTTCCAGTGACATTCAATAAGAAAATTTAAAAGAAAATGCTAATTTTATTTGAACTAGGATTACAGAAGGTCCTTTTACCCATTCACGTCCCCAGTTAGAGGTGGGGAGCCATAGACCCCTAAGGGATAGGTGTGTAAGTTGCACCTGGTTAAACAAACTCAGTGAAAATCAAAATTTTGTGGTGCAATCTGGCTGCTGGGTCAGACATCTGTCCTACCTGGAAGCTTCTCTTTCCAGTGTCTAACCTGTGAAGACTTGAACATTCTCTGTTCTAATAAGAGGTTTTATACACTAGACTTGTACTTTAACAGAAGCATTACTAAGTTGAAGGTTTTCAAAATCATTGTGACTATCAAGAGAAAGACTGTGTCATGGAGAAAGACTAATATTAAGGTTGTCCCCACCCCCTGTCAGAAGCTGTGATCTTGACATGATTAATCTGGTTGTGGCCAACTGCAAGGCAAGACATTCAACAAAGTGGAGAAGGAGTGAATGAATATTTACCAGTATCTACTATGTGCTATGTAGTATTTTGTTATTTCTAAATTTTTATGTTAAACAACTTTTCACAACCTAGGAGACATCAATGTATAATAAATGACTACTTAAAATGTGCTTTTATGTACTGTCTAGTAAAACTATAAAGAAGATTTGAGGGAGACTGAGACAGGTTGGAGGGGGTGGGGTAGGAGATGAGACAGGGATGGAAGATGAAGCCCTAAGGAAGGTAGGGTGGGATGGTGGTGCAGGAGGAGAGGAACTCATTCTGGGCTGTGAATTTGGGCAGTTTTCTTAAAAAAAGTCAAACTTTGGAGTTCTAATTAATTCCAAATTATTATTCCTTGGAATTCTAATTAGTGCTTAAGCAATTATTCTTACCATTTCTAGAATTGTGTTGAATTTCTAGAAATCCTCAAATAGGAGAGTCTTGACAGCCACCTCTACCCTCACTTTTGTGTCTTCCATATCCCAACAGAGATATTTTTCTAAGAACTCTGCCTAAAACTTTATATCACAATATGGGGTATTTCCCAAGAGTCCAATAAAATCAGCCAGAGATGTATTTGGACCAGATTGTCAGAGAAAGAATAACAGTTGAGTTAAAGAAAGGCTATGAATAAGAAATAAAATAAAAAAAGAAAAGTTATGCAAAGTATGAGAACCAACTAGTCATTATCTAAACTAATGATGGATAGGAGAACCAGGCTCAAGCTTCCTGAGGAACTTAACTTGAACAAGAAGGACTTTCTTGCAAACAATCAAAATTAAGATGAGGAGGGAGTTAAGAATGGAGGAAGGATGGATTGCATAGAGGAAAAAGAGGGGTGGGAAGGGTAGTGGGGGAAGGAAAAATAACAGAATGAGACAAACATCATTACCCTATGTACATGTATGATTACACAGATGGTGCGACTCTATTTCATGTCCAACCAGAGAAACAACAGTTGTACCCCATTTGTTTACAATGAATCAAAAGAAATAAATTATAAAAAAGTTAAGATGAGGTTTTAGAATCTACTGTGAAATCTAAAAAGAAAAAAAATTTTAAACCCACCAAAGTGAATTATTCACCTTGTGTCAACACTGACCATTTAAGACTCTAGGCAATGGCTCTTTGATTCTGTGGGATTCTGCATGTGAAAAAATAATGTGTCCCTTTTAGATATACACAACAGTAGAGTGTATTTTGGCATATTTTATATACATGGAGTGTAATATTTGAATTAGAATACCATTCTTGTGATTGTACATGATGTGGAGTTTCACTATTGGTGTATTCATATGTGAACATTAGAAAGTTATGTCCGAGTCATTCTTTTGACATTTCAAGTTAGGTTGATTTGAGTTGATAGGGGTTTATCATCAGAATGTGTAGAGAAAAGGGAAAACGTGAATCAGTGTTGGCCACCACCATCTGGGCCTCATGGATACAGTGCTGTTTCTGGTAGTTTGAGAATAGACTTTTTGATGCTGTAATGTATAAACTGCCCCCTCAGTTTGTGCTATTCTGAACTCTAGACAGTGGTTCTTTCAATATTTTTGGTTACATGCCCCATCAGAAAAAAGTAGGTATAAAGAAATGAGGATAATAAATATACATTTATTTTTTATTATATATACATATACATACATGTTATATATATATATATATATTAATTTAATACTGAGCTGTATACATGATTGAATATATACAAAAGAAGAGTTTAAAATAAAGGGTAAAATAAATATAAATTTAGCTTCTAGGATTTTCTTCCACACCCTAGTAAGCTGTTTGGGCACTCCCTTAGAATGTGCACATCTTTTTTGGAACATATTGTCCTGGTGTTTTGCCATTTTGATGACTCAACTTTTTTTTTTTTTTTAATCTCTTGGGAGGTGTTAGCTAGCTGTATGATTTTGGGTAGATCTCCTCATTTAACTTACTTGTAAAGTGGGGGCAGTTACACCTATCTCATAGGATTGCTTTGGAGACTTGATGCAACTTGATGCCTAAAGTTCTTAACACACTGAAATACTGGTTGTCCATCCCCCACATTTATGAGTATCTTTCCATTCTCCTTTATCTCACTTCCTCTGTTCATTCATAATAACCACTTCCTCTATTTTATTTTATTTTTATGCCTCAGGGCTGCTTATTGCCTTCTGTGTATTTCTGCTGTCTTTCTTCTTAAGTTTTATGTACAGAGAGAGGATGTGTATGAGCTCATTGGTTATAATATATGTATCATTTTGCCTGGAATAGTCCTGGTTTTCACCTGTTGTCCCAGTGTAATTATAGTGGTTCTTTAACCATTTCAAGGTATCTCTGTTTGGAAATATAGGACTTGGTTATCCTATTACTAAGTTTCCATCAAGCATAGAGGAGTGCATACCTCCTCTGTTAAGGCTGCCTCCCTAGTACCACATAGAGAGGACTCTGTGGATGAGGAGTAAATGAGCATAGCAAGTCTGAAGGTTTACTGTATTCAAGGAAATGAGGGGGTGGTGGGCATGAGGAGTGTGCCATGCCCTCAGAGAGATGTTGAGGACAAGTACTAACTATCAGTACATAGAACTATATATTAGTTTAGGTGAGGACTGGGCAATTAGAGTCTATAACTTGGTACCTGTCTACTCAGATTGCAAAAATGAAGATCAAGAGTTGAGCATTGAACTTGGAAATCTAAATCTATGACCTAATGTTCAACATTGCAGTGAGCAATTTTGTAGATTAAGGAAGCATTTTGATTTGGTCGATGTTGTTATATAGGTTACCCCAGTGTTCCTAACGGCAGTTAGGAAGAGGTCTTCCTGTTCTTCCCCAGGCACTCTAGAAGAAGCAGAAGCCTTCCTAGTTCTAATGGTTTACTCAAGACTGGTGCTCCATGGGAATTTTTAAAATTTGGTTTCATACCTTTATCACTGTTGGATGCTAAGTATTAACTAAAACATACACATTTTTTTTAAGTTCTATAACTGGGTTTCTGAGGTATATTATTTGAAGAAGTCATAGAGGACACATGCTATAATTAATAAATGGAATATTATGGTATTTTTGGTCTTTATTCCTACTTTTATGACATTTTCCAGAATTGATAACATTAAAAAATGAATGTTAACCCTAGCATTTCTTGAGACCTGTAGGCTTGGTTTTCTAAAATGAACATAATATTTGACCTGTAACGTTACCACACTGGCACAGTACTTGAAAACTGTGGTCTGTATTTCCTCTTAAGAAGAAGTAGATGATGACATATTGGAACAAATCAGTATTTCATTGTTTTCCCAGAAAGAAATGGTGATAGAAACTATATGATCTCTAGAGTTAGAGAATCAGTTGTGACTTCAAAGCTGGTTATAATAGACTTTCCTATTAATGCTTGACATTTAACATTATGAAATAAGCAGTAATTTATTTGTAGAAATTTATGAGTAATATGTGTGAGTGATTATTGCTTTGGATTACAGTTCATTTTAAATTTCCCAACTTGGATATTAAAAGTCAATGCTAACTAATCCTGGGTTCAGTTTCTTCCTCTAGCTTCTTTTTTAAAAATATATATGTTTTAGTTATAGATGGAGCCCATACCTTTATTTAATTTATATATTTTCAAGTGGTGCTGAGGATAAAACCCAGTGCCTCACATGTGCTAGGCAAGTGCTCTACCACTGAACTACAACCCCAGTTCTCTTCCCACAGCTTCTATCATGGACTTACAAGCTGCATAGTAGAAACAGTAACAGTAATCCATAAAAACTTAGCAGGGAACCAAGCTAATAGTTTTGTATAAAACTTCACATATTGGGATCTACATGAAATCTTACAGTCAAATCCAAGTAATCAGTTTCATTTGACATGTATTTTAAATTTATGGATTTCCCCAGGGTTTACCATTCCCCTTCATACTCCTTATACTTCCATTTTAAAATTTTATCTACTTCTGTGGTTCAATTTGTAGGATTGGGACTGATGGACTCTGAAGTTTGCATTTCAAGCTCTTTCTAGCTTGCCCAGTCTCCCCAGTGAGTCATCACCTATTTCCAGAAAAAACCAGTATTTTAGAATGCCATCTACTCTTTTGTGGTTTAAAAAATAACTTATCCAAACATCAAGAATGGCCATCATAATTCTAAGACTAAAAAGAAGGACTGTTTTACATGGAAAACGAGACACCCAGTGGATACCTTAGGCAGACAACATTGTGCTGAAGCTTTTGTGAGAAGATGGTTTAGAGATACATATTGAATTTTAGGTAGGAGCAATTGTTAAAACAATGAGGAAGGATAATGTTTTTGTAGTAATTTTAGATATTACAAAAGCAATTAGGGAAGACCTTCTGGAGAAACTGTTTCTTCAGGGTTTAGAAGTTAAAAGGGACTTGATTGAAAGAGGATTGATAGACCAAATTATTCAGGTGATAGAATAAGCCCACAGAAGTCACTTAAGAAGGAACAAGCTGTGGGATTGAAGCAGGGACTTTTCATGTTTAGATCATTGAATCTGTTGAAGAACAATGAAGAAAAGTCACTGAAGGAATGACTTGGGAGAGAGGTGGCATGATGTAGGACACCCAGGAAGAGATAAATAAATATGCATTTGGTGCAGAATTCTTGAGCAAAGAAACATGTTAAAAGAAGTGTTAGCAGAAACTGACTCAGCGGTCCCAGAACTGGATGGGAAAGGTGGTATGAGTGATGGCAAGCACACAGTTGCAGTTTTCCTGTTGAGAGGTGATGAGTTATGAGCTTTAGAGACATTTAGTGAATGGAGAATGGGAGCTATAAAATAGAATAAGAGACATAGCCAAAAGACTAATGGAATTTGATTAGAACTTTATAACATTTGCATGAGTAGCGCAAAGCAAAGAGGAACCAAAGATGCTTTAGGGTGGAACTATATGAAATTACTTTTATTTCACTTAAGTCTATGAAAGTTGTAGTTCTGTATGGTTCTTTGTAATTCACACCTGGTTTGTGTGGAGAGAACGGCTTTGAAAAGTGGATTATGGCTTCATCAAGGAGCCATGAACTGCAAGAGTCCTTATATTGGGGCTGGGGCTGTAGCTCAGTGGTAGAGCACTTGCTTAGCATGTGTGAGGCACCTGGTTTGATCCTCAGCACTACATAAAAATAAATAAATAAAATAAAAGTAAAACAAGAGTATATAGACAATGATAATAATAATAATAATAATAATAAAAATAAAAAGAGTTCCTATTCCAGTAAAGTGAGGACACAAGTCTCCACTGCTTGTGGGAATTTTCAGAGCTCTGAGCTGGTAACATAGCAAAATTATAGCATTGAGAACAAAAAAAAAGAAGTTGGGAGAGAGGGAGGAAGGGAAAAGCAAGCAGCAGGCTAACTTCATGATTTATTTTTTCTTTAAAATTTTAAATGAGTATTTTTTAATGTATTAATTCAAAATCTCAAATAAAACAATTTGGCCTTTGACCAAGTGGTGTTTCCAGCAGTGTAGAGAAACTCAGAAAGATTGATTACCTCTTTAAACAGTTTGACCCTGACTTGATCAATTGCTTAGTTTTGAATTACATGGATATTTAGCAGGAAAAAGTAGTTTTAAAAATTTGAAAGGGCATCTAGAAGCATGTTTTAGCTCATTTTTATAGTAACTTTTTTGTAGCATTGAAGAAAATTAGAAACAAGTCCATTAAGACTCTAACAAAATAAACCCCCACCCCCATAAGTGAACACTTGAGGTCTTTGGAGAGAAAAGCAAGTATAGAAAACAGTGCACTATTTTGAAATAACCCAGTTTGACAGCATGACTTTGATACCCCTCTACTCTTCTTCACACAGATCTGATTGGTAAGCATCAATTAGTTGTGAATGGCGCATGCGTGCTTTGGAATAAAGAAGATAGCAGTACTGCTAAACTAATTGTAATGCTCCCACCAAACCAGGGGTGGTAGGAGTGTGTAGATGAAATCCTCCAGAGACCCCTTCAAAAAATTAAGACCCCCATCTCCAAGGAGGTACCACACAGTAAGTTAGGGCCCAGCAGCAGTTTATAGGAGTTTTCATGTTTTATGGTGGCAAATTATTAGGTTGTTCCTACTCATTTCCTATTCAGACTCACATCCAGCGCTTCCTGAGCACCACAGAAAACACTAGCCCTGTCTTCCCTGAGCTTGGGGAATGTGGGACATGGGGCAGAACAGAATGGGCTCATTCTCCAGGTTCACCCCATTTGCATGCATATTTTATGAGGCCTTTAAAGAAGCAGCAGCTCAGGAAGAGCCATGTGGGAGTGTGGGAGTGTGTGTGTGTGTGTGTGTGTGTGTGTGTGTGTGTGTGTGTGTATGTTGTGGGAATCTTATATATCAAGCTGTTTGTTTTTACTTGGGATGAATGGGGTGATGTTTCATATATAATCTACTTAGTATCCCCCCGATGAGATACTATTGGGTTACTCAGAAGAAGTTTAAGTGCAGTTTTTGATTTTGAGGAGCTCACAGTTTAGTTGGAGAGATAAGAATCTATGAAAAAATAAGTAAAGAACAACAAAAACAGTTTATAATCTTTGTTGAATGTATATATTATAGGGATCTGAGAAGCAGGTTTCTTATGAGTCAGGGAAGTCTTCTTGGAAGAATGAAACTTACAGTTTAGAATTAAATATCATTCAAAATGGAATTTATTGAATATCTACAGTCTGTGTCCAGTAATATGACTAAAATTTGAATTGTAAATGAGAAACTACTCTGGCATAACTTTTTTTATAGATTAGGCAGAGCCATGTAAATGCTTTTTGGTAATTGTGTTCTATAAGAAGTGCATTGTGACTACTCTTCTCTCTTTCCCAAGGCCAAATATTCTTACATCTTGCTTGGTTGAATTTTGATCACCCTATCTAAATCTATGTCTTCTGTAATTGAGGATTTTGTTAAGGAATCTCTTTCTTTCTTGAGACTGTGGTTCTGGGAAGGCGTTCAAGGGCACTTCTTCAAACAACAAAAGTCAGCTACGATGGTAGCAATTTTTCTATTGAGCAGATGGTTCAACTTTGCAGTTTGAGCTATTGAAAAATAATCCTGTTCCATTTGCTGGATTGTTAGAAGAGCCAGAATTTATGTCTCAAATAAACTTTTATGTCTGTGGTGCAGAGGGTTGCTTTAGTCCTTCGCCTGGATTCAGTCACAAAGAGTGGGGACATGACAATGTGTAATCATTAGAAGTGCAGTAAAAACTGCACATCAGTTGAACCAGCTCATATTTAGTGAGGTCACATCTGCTTTATGTCTGTGTTTGTTCAAGGATAAAAGGAAAGAAGCACCAGGGCTCCTTTATGTTCTCCTGTTTTCATCTGGCCTGCCAGGAGCTCAGGAGGTCTGTTGTTCGTCATTTCTGGATAACATCAAAGCTGGTTCTGGCAAAGCTGTCACTAATCTGTGGGCAGGATAGGCCTCAATGACCCTTGAGAACGTTTGTACCTGGGAAATATTTCTCCCTCTTGCAAAACATTTCATCTGAAAGGAGTTGCACTCTCCATCATTCACCTAACTTTATCAGAAAGCTTCTGAGAATCTACAAATGAGTAACAGTTTGCCTGCAAAATTATTTTCCCCCATATTCACACTTTTCTTTTAAAATCTTAGTCTCTGTTTTCTTAATAAAGCTGTAGATGGTAAGACAGTTGAGAAAAAAGTGCATATTCCCTTTTTGCTTTTTAGGCAGATCACTGATAGAGTCCAGTTGAAGTATAGGCTATTGTAACTCTACTTCCTGTTTATGATAAAAATAATCCATACTTTTGATTAAAAAATGAGATTTACTGATAGTTGTGGGGTTTTATTCTACATTGAAGAATTAATATAACTTTTATTCATTTTTTATTTATTATATTTATTCATTTCCTTCATTTATTTACTCATGCATGTGCTCATTCAGACAGAAAACATTCAGTGAACACCTACTAAGAAAAAGACATTTATCAGATGGTGAGAGACTATGAAGAAAAATAAAGCAGAGTAACCAGAGTGCTGGCTGGACAGAGCTGTTGTTTTTACAGTACTTGGGAAGGCCCTGTGGATATTTGAGGAGACAGAGTTGGCAGGGCAGACATCCAAGAGAACAGGCAGAGGTGGACAGACCATTAAGGGCAAAGATGCTAAAGGAGGGGTATCCTGAGTACGTTGCAGTAATAGCAAGTGGACTGGTGTGGCTGGGTGGAGCTAGTGAGAGGCCAGGTGGTGGCAGGTGAGGTCAGCAAGGCATTTGGGGGGTGGCAGGACCCCATGGGGTCCCTGGGGTCTTTGCCTTTTAGTCTTGGTGAGGTGGAGCCATTAGAGGGTTGTGAGTGTGTTTCCTAGAGGCCCTGAGTTACATCTTAACAGGCACATTCTACCTAGTATGTGGAGTATCAGTGGTCGGGGACCAGGGTAGGAGCAGGGAACTTGTTAGGGGGGTCCGTGGTTATAGCCAGGAGAGAAATCATGATGATTTAGGTTAGGGTTATGGGTTGGTAAGAAATCAGATGCTAGGTATATTTTAAAGGTAAACCCAATAGGGATTTTGTTATTTTGGACATGAGATGTATGAGAGGGAAATCAAAGATAATTTTAGGGTTTTTAGTCAAGGCAAATGGTTGGGTAAAGTTGTATCACAGAAAATCTAAGTGCTAGACACCAGTGATGTCTTGATTTTCATCATAATGTATGGATTTTCTTTCTTATTTATTTATTGTTCTTAGCTGTACATGACAGTAGGGTATATTTTGATATATTATACATGCATGTTAACTTATTCTACTTAGGATTCCATTCTTGTGGTTGTACATGATATGGAGTTACACTGGTCATGTATTCATATATGAACATAGGAAAGTTATGTCTGATTCATTCTACTGTCTTTCCTATTCCAATCCCTTCTCCCTTCCCTTTATTTCTCTTTGTCTAATCCAGTGAACTTCTATACTTTCCCTCTCTCCCTTTCCTTGTTATGGGTTAGCATCCACATATCAGAGAGAACATTCTACCTTTGTCTTTTTAGAACTGACTCATTTCACTTAGCATGATATTCTCTGCTTTCATCCATTTACTGGCCAATGCCATAATTTCATTCTTCTTTATAGCTGAGTAATATTCCATTGTGTATATATACCATATTTTCTTTATCCATTCATCTGTTGAAAGGCACTTAGTTTTGTTCCATGCTATGGATTTTCTTAAAAAAAAGTTTTTTTTTTCCTAAAAACCTGCTGAAAAAACTTAACTTACAGACATTAAAACATATAAATATATTAAGTTTAAACTTATGTATATTAAGTATAAACTTGATAAATTTATATACGTGTATGCATGTATATGTGTTTGTATATTTATTCAGGTAGCCACTACTTTTACTCAGAGATGTAGGACATTTCCAGTCCCACGGAGGTTTATCTGCTAAAGGTAGCCACTGTTTTTACCCTTATTACCATCAATTAGTTTTGTCAGTTTTCAAACTTCACAAATGGAACCATGCCATATGCTTTAAAAAAATAACATTTATGTATGTATGTATGTATGTATGTATGTATGTATGTGTGCTGAGGATTGATCCCAGTGCCTCACGTGTGCTAGGCAAGCACTCTACCACTGAACTACAACCCCAGACCTCTTTTTTAACAGTTTTTTATTGACTTACAATTCACATACCATAGAATTCACCTTTCGATGTACAATTTAGTTGTTTTTAGTGTATTTTCAAGTTTGTGCAACCATCATTATTCTCTAATTCCAGAACATTTTCATCCCCCACCAAAAGATACAGACATTAGCCATCACTTCATTTTCCTCTCTGCCACTCCTGACAACCATAACCTACTTTCCACCTCTGTGGTTTTGCCTGTTTTGGACACTTCATATGAATGGAAACATTCAGTGTGTGCTCTTTTGAAACTGTCTTCTTTCACTTAGATAATAGTCTCATGGTTTATCTATGTTGTAGCATGAATCAGTGCATTATTTTAAAAAATGCTGAATAGTATTTCAAAGTATGGGTATATCATATTTTGTTTATCCATCTGTTGGTTGATGGACATTTGGTTTGTTTTCTCTTTGGGGTTATTGTGAATCATTCATGTACAGGTTTTTGTGTGGGGATGGAAAGGTTTGCGATTCTCTTGGTTATCTACTTAGGCATGAAAAGTACATGCCCTCCAATAGCTGTCTTCTTTGCTCAATAGTAATTCATTTATGTTGTTGCATGTAGCAGTAGTTCATTCTCTTTGGGATTCCATCCCCTTAGCATACCACAGTGTATTTAAGCATTCTCCAGTTGATGGGTACTTAAATAGGCTGTTCCCAGTTTGGGGCCATGATGAACAGCATGGGTGTGACATGCTTTGCATGTCTTTTTGTGGGCAGGCGCTCATTTTTCTCTAGTAAGCACACACAGATGGAATTGCTGGCTCCTTCATCTTTTTCAACCTGTTCTTCCACAACATTGTCTTGCTTATTTGTGTGAGTGCTGTGCATGCCCTTGTCAGCCACTGGAGCAGAGAAATATGCTTCTTGTACACCTGCTTCCAGAGTTTTCCTTCTTGCCTGGGCACACATTGAGGATGGACTTTTCTTCCATTTCTCTAGTCATCTTTTGGAAACTGTCTCCTTCTTTATATATTTCCTCTTCTGCTTAACAAAGCAACTTAGTTCATGCCTGCCTACAACTCCCTGTGTAGTTACTATATGGAAGGACTGTGGATGCCTATGTGTGGGTAAAACCCATGAATACAAAATTTCAGTTAGAGGGAATAAGTTCAAGAGACCTAGTGTACAACATGGTCACTATAGTTAACAATGCATTATATACTTTAAAATTGCTAAAAAGGCAGATTTTAAGTATTCTCACCACACACACACACACACACACACACACACACATATACACACAATGTGTGAGGTAATGGATATGTTCATTAGCTTTTTTAGCCATTCCACAATGTGTGTGATTATTAAAACTTCATCCTGTATACCATAAATAAATATGATTTTTATTTGTCAATTAAAAAATAAAAACAAAACAAACCTGAGAGCCTGACTTGTACCCAACTGGTAAAGGAGGTAAGAATTAATAGCACTTAGAAATTGTTGTGGAATTCATTCTCTTCAGTTCTGCCAGAATTTGAGAATTTTTAAAATCGTATTCTCCACTACTCCTGGTAAATGCCTTTATGAGTCTTTGTTGGGGGTGGGGTGTGCTGTGGATGGAACACAGGGCCTCACATATGCTAGGCAAGTGCTCTAGCACTAAGCTCTACTTTTAGCCCTTCATGTTGTTTAATTGTATGAATAATTGGTTGCCACTTAATTGCAGAGTTCCTTGGAAAAGAATGTGTGTGGAATAAATGATGTAGATAATTAAATAGACCTTTTCTAAGTGTGATATTTAAAATAATTTGGTGACAGTGGTAGCAGAAGTAGAGTCACCATGACTTGTTCTCAATCTCTGGTGCATTTCCTCTAAGACAGAAAGAAAAAGCAATGTTAGAGCATGCACTTGCTATTTATATCTTTTGAAACTTTGTTATGTGCTTTTCATTATAAGGATAAATCTGGGCCTCATATAGGAAAGAGTGTAGCATGGTTTACAGGGCCTTAATATATAGCCTGTAATGAATTTGATTTTTTTGATTTTTTTTTCCCTGGAAAATGAAAAGGTTTTGTTTTGAAATTTATTACTTTTTTTTTTTTTTTTCACAAAGGCAGTAAGATATACAATGCCAAAAATCACTTTTTCTCTTTTACAACACCCATTTCTCTTTCTCAGGGTTAACCACTCCTGGTATTTTTCTCTTTAGAGTTTTTAATCAAGCCTATAAAAGCTTATATAGATATGTTTGTTTTGTAACACTGGGATCATGTTATTCAGTGTTGTGAAGATTGCTTTTTTCACTTTGTAATGTATCACAGACATTGTTGTGTTCTTGTTGATCTACCTTCCTCTTTTCTTGTCCTTTTTAGTGCTTATTTTACTTTATCTACTAGTTTTAGAGTCAAGAGTTGCTGCTTTAAACCCCAAAGGTGACCAATACATGTTTTTTAAAATAACTGTGAACTCAGGGATTTTAATTTATTTGTCGTGTTTTAATCCAATGTATCATTAATCTTGATGATTAGGTAGTCTCTCATCTGTCTGCAAGTCTTTTTCACATTACCCCCTGTATTCTTTGTTGACTTCCTCCTTTCAAGATATGACAAGATATTGCAGGGTATTCTTTTCCCCAGATGAAAATTAATTTGTGGATTAAGCCTCAATTTTACTTCATGCTGTGTTTAGGAAAATTTCTCTCACTACATTTAACCAGACTTACTTGCTGCACCCCTGGGTGTGTCTTATCAGTGAATCATCAGATATTTTAAAGAGCTATCAAAAGTAGGGAAGTCAGCTGGATCCTGTGATGTAGCAAACAAGTCACCCTGTGTTCCCCTTCCTACATCCCCAGCAACCTCAACAGAACAACTAAAACAGATTCTTCTTACGTCTTTAAAAATTATCTTTTATTTTACAAATATTTACTGAAGCTTGTGATCCATAGAAATGTAAGCAGTTGAGGGCCATGTACAAATGTGGCAATTACTTTTCAGTTTTATTGTATAAAAATTTACATACTATAAAATTCACTCACTTTAAGTGATTAGTTCAATAGGTTTTAGTAAATACATACAGTGGTGTATTCTACACTATAATCACTTTTCCATCCATCTAAAATGTTCCTTCATATTCACACGTTTCAGGTAACCATTGACTTTTTGGGGGGATGCTATAGTTCTGCCTTTTTAAGAATTTCACATAAATGGTATTGTATGGTTTATAGTCTGCATCTGGCTTCTTTTTAAGTTTTAAGTTTCAAGACTTCTTCATTCTGTTCCTTTACTTTTGGGCTAGATGGTTTTCTATCTGATGGATATATTTATACATTTGAAATCAGACATTTGGGTTGTTCCCCCACTCCCATTTTTGGCTGTTATGAAGAATGCTGATGAATATTTGCATATGAGGCTTTGTGTAGATGTATATTTTAATTCTATTGGGTCAATACCTTAGAATGGGATTATTAGGTCATGTAAATGTATTTTTAACTTTTCAAGAAAACTACCAAAACGTTTTCCCAAATAGCTGGACCATTTTGTATTTATACCACCAATGAATGAGCGTCACAGATATTTTCACATCCTTATCAACACATGGCTTTGTCATTCTTTTTGATTTTAGCCATTCTATTGGGTGTGTAATGGCATATAAGTGCTTTAATTGTATTTCTCTAGTGACCAATGACACTGAGTATCTTTTCATTGCTTGTTGGCCATCCATATATCATTTTTTTAATGAAATGGTTGTTCAGGTGATGTTGGACTGTGTCTTCTTTTATTGAGCTGCGTCAGTACTTTATGTATTCTGGATGTAAGTCCTCTGTTAGATATATGTTTGTCTTTGAAACTTAATTTTAAGTTGAGTTTTGTCAAGAAAATGTCCAATTTATTTATGTTTTTATTGAAACACAAAACATATAACCTTACCCAAAGAAAATAAGAATACTTTTTTTTTTTTTTTTTTTTTGGAAAGAGTTTATAATCAGGAAAGGGAGAGAAATAAGAGAGAAAGTTTAGAGAACAAACAAAGGAACTACTGGAGACAGAGTGAACTAAGAGATTATAAAAGGAAGAAAATTTGAGGAAAAAAACAGAAAAGGAGATAAAACTGCAAAGAGGTAGTAATAAAAGAAAGAACCTAAAAAATGGGGAAAGAGAACAGCAAACAATTTTAAGTTATGGAGGAGAAAAGAAGAATAGGTATGAAAGGAAGACAAAAAATTCAAGAAGAAAATGCCACAGCTGTTCCTGTAGTTCCCACATCTCGGCCACTGTCTCAGCTACTCTGTTATCTCATCTCTCAGTTGCGCACTTCTTGTGTCCACCCTGCCTACTGGAAGTCCCTCCTTTCCTTCCACATTTTAATTCTTCAGTATTTTACTGCCCCACCTTCCAAACATACAAAATAGCTGGGTTGTATCCTTTCCATCTACAGTGTATAAAAGCACAGCTCTGAAGTTAACTTGTTTGGGTTTGAATCCTAGCTCTGCCGCTTACTAGCTCTGTGACCTTGAATGGAACTGCACCTTGAGAATATTCAGTTTCACTGTCTGTACAATGGGAATGATGACTATGCCTGTCTCAAAATTTTCTTTGGAGATTGAAGTATCTATGTAAAGCTTTCATCATGTTTGACACATTGTGCTTAGTTATTAAACATTATAGATACTGTTAGTGTGTGTGTATGTGTTGGGGGAAGGGGTGTTTCCTGGTTCTGTGCCTTCTACTTTTGACTTTCTGTTCATGTTCTTTTACTTTGGAAACATCTTACCAAACTAAAATACTTAAGTGGCAAAATACCACAAAGCATCATGCTGCTGAAACTCCAGGATATAAACACAACTGTATTTGCTCATCTGGAATGTAAAGTTGGAAGTAATAATAATGCTTATTTATGTAGTGCATGAACTGTGAGCATTTTAACTTGGTACTGACAAATATTTAGTAGTAGAAGACTTAAAGGTTCCAGGACAGGAATTTCCTGGTTTCTGTAATGCTGAGATGCTAAACCAAACCACAGTTTGATAAATACAGCTGAGGCAGGTGAGAGGTCTGAAATTTTATATAAATGGAGGACACGAACTCTGTCCCTTTTGTGCCAATCACCTCTGCTAAAATTCCCATCCAAAAAAAAAGGACAGAATTTGGAAGACACCTCCTTCCTGATGCCAGACCCCTTCTGTACCATTTCTCAGATGCCTTTGTCTCAACATGATGAGGAAAAGTTTATTTCCTAGTGAGTAATTTTTTTCCCCCCTTGGGTTTCCCCCCAGTTGTTGGCAGGTTTTCTCTTAGTTTGAAGTAATTTTTTTTTTTTTTTACCCCTGAGTTAATATAGGAAAAAGAATTCTCCCCTGTTTTACTTGTAGCCTTTCAGCAATATGAAGTAATGTTATCTAACTCTTTATCTCTGTTATGCAACATTTCCTAGTTCCTACTACTGTTCTTCAAAAAACATGACATTTTTCTTGCCTTCTGATTTGTCCAATTCTGGATACAGGCTAATTCGTTAGGATGCTGCTTAAAATGTGGCATGCACAGATGAGCCCAGTTAGGTGCGTTCCTTATTCTGGTTGAGGTTCCTTTGTTCCATTAACCAGCCTAAAATGGTGGCGTCAGCTTTTCAGCCATTATGGTATAATATTCATGTATTATATTTGGAGTGTTCATATACTTATTGTCTAAACCAGGACACTTCTAAGGGTAAAAGGGGGTATGATTATTTATCAACCTCAGGCCACAGGCATGAACCAGAAATGGAGTGGGTGCTTAGAAATATGTGCTCACTGTATTACTCAGTTTTATTTTGCTATAAAAAAATACTTGAGGTTGTGTATTTGTAAAGAAATGGGGTTTGTATAGCTCACAGTTTTGGTTCAGGAGGATGGTGCTAACATCTGTTTGGCTATGGTAAGGACCCCCTTGGCTACATTACATCATGGCAGATAGTGTCATGGTGTCATGGCAGATAGTGTCACAATGGTGGGAATCATTGTGAGAAGGAGAGCTAATATGGTAAACTTGAAGCCAGAGAGCAATGGAGAGGGACTAATCTTGCTCTTTTATAGCAACCCTCCCTTGAGAACCAGCCAAGGTTACAGGAGAACTACCTTGATCCCTTCTAAGGGCAGCATCCTGGTTTAGTCAGCTTTTTTGCTACTGTGACCTGACAAGAACAATTTTAGGAGGAAAAGTTTATTGGGGGCTCATGGTTTCAGAAGTGTCAGTCGATAGATGGTTGACTCCATTCCTTGGGGCCAGAGATGAGGCAGAACATCATAGTGGAAGAGTGTGGCAGAGGAAGTGGCTCAGGACACCACACAAGGAAGCAGAGAGAGTGTCTCCACTTGCTAGATATAAAATTTATACCCCAAAGGCATGACCCCTAATGACCCACCTCTTCTAGCCACACCCTACCTGCCTTCAGTTACCACCAAGTTAATCCCTCCCAGGGTATTAATTCAATGATAGGGGTAAGGCTCTCATAATCCTATCATTTTATCTCTAAACCTTCTTGTATTAGCTCACACATGAACTTTTGGGGGTAGCTCATATCTAAACCATAACAATCACCAATGACATGCTTACCTCCCACTAAACCCCTCTTAAAGGACCCACCACCTCTTTATATGGCCACATTGGGGGCCAAGCTTGCAATACATGAACCCTTGGGGGACAAACCATATCTACACATAGCAGTCATTTTAATTATATTAGGATGAACTCAAGCCTGAGATGTAGCCTTTTCAAAAAAGTTTTTATATAAATTGCTAATAGCCCAGATGCTCCCCTCTATCATGTATTTAAGTAGTTGATTTTTTTTCTGAACTTTGTTGTTTATATTCATATTTATATAAAATATAATTGAATTGATGTTTGTCCTGTGGAGCTTACTTAAAAATCTAGATTTTTATCTTGAAATGAACTATTCTCCCTAGTCTATATAATCTGAAAATTTGATGAACAATGTTCTTCTCATTGTTGGTAGTTTAAAAGGTGCTTTCCCCAGATCCTCTGTACCAATCTACCTCATCCTCATGGAGCTCTCAAGCTCCAGGGGGAAATTGAAATAAAAATCTTAGACAGCCCCTCTTAGTCATTTCTATTTTAATAGGAAGAAAGAAAGACTGTAAAAAATTTCAGAGCAGAAAGTATTGATATTTCATGATTGTCTCTCAGGTAACTTGGAAGGAATTTTCTTTTGCAAACAAGTTCTAAGCATCTTCCAGATATCAAATAATAGGTGCTGAAGGTAGAGTTACATGCAAACTTGTTGACTAATGAACGATACCAGCTGATATATAGGTGCTGTAGGAAAGGTCAAGCGGAGTGGGAAGAAAAAGGAGGAAGATAATTTTTTAAAGGGCATCTTCCTCCACTAAAATTGGCTGAATACAAACTTGACAGGTCAATTAATAAAAAGATAGTTTTTGTGTATTTCAAAAGTTACTCATATTGCAAAGAAAATTTCTCTTGGTCTTGGCTCTTGTCCTTGTCTCTTGTCCACAGGATTTATGTATTTATGCTATTTTTTATTCACATAAATTTAAAGTTCACTTAACCTTTGAATCTGTGTTATCCTCTAGAATAGCAACTTCTAAATACTTTTTATTGCAACTCTTGGAAGGAAATATATCTTACATTGTAATCCAGTATGCATGTATGTGTGCATGCTCACACACACACACACATACACTCAGAAATAAGTTTCTTGAAAGAGTACTTGAAATTGCCATTTACCTTTGTTTTCCTTTCCTGTGTTATTCAGTTCCTTTACATTCCATTCAAAAAGGGCATGTTGAGACCAAATAAATTCATTTCTAACTTGGCTTGCACAATTAGTTTATAAAACTCTGTTCTAAAGTTGTTGTCCTTTGACTCCTAAATTATGTATAGATGCTTTATGGTGGTAATGATCAATAGAAAGCTGGGCTCACTTGTGCATGAATCTACAATAACAGTGAGAAACAGGACTCCATGATCTTTTTGTTCTTATGAATAAATTTTGGCTCACTGGACTAGCATAACAAATTGAATTGTTTTGGGTCTCCTATATGAGAACAGCAGTTAATTCAGTCCTGGGACAATCAACAGCACACAATCTTCAATCCAAGTATTTCAATTATAGGATGATTACTTGCATAAAATATCCTGTGTTAGACTTTTTAAATTCAAATATTTATTAGTCCAGGAGTTATGATTGCCATACTGAAATTGGTATGAAGAGACAGGCCTATCTCTAGAAAGTTAATTTACCTGTATTATGGATTAATTGTTTATCTGTTAGAAAATTATTGTTTTCCAAGTGGTGGGTTTGAGGCCATATAATTTCCTATGTTTTTCTGTCTTGCTTTTGTACCACTTCTGTCATATTCATAGTTACAGATATTCAGATAGCCTCTTTCTGATGTAATTTTGAGTACTTGTAGGAGATCTCAGCATCTCTCAGAACTTGAAGTCAAGTAGGGCTAAGGCTGTCATGTTATGTGTTTTAATTTCAGCAAATATACCTAGATCTAATTTTCAAGGTTTTAATTTGACAAGTATAGAATGTTCTCTATAACTTTATGAAGATGGGATTTGGAAACAAATTGATCTGGATTAAGTCTAAAAATCAGTTTGGAGACTTTAGGATTGGTCTCTAAAACATTCTGTTTCTCATTCCTCATTTATGAAACTAATATTTACCTCAAAGGATTTGTAGAAGAATTAAATGTGTGTGTGTGTGTGTGTGTGTGTGTGTGAGAAACATGATCCCTGATATATAGGAGATACTATAGCAATATATATTTATATATAAGTATATATACATTATGTATGTGTCTATATGTATGTATGTATAAATTCCTTTTCTTTTGGATTTGATATTTGTGTAATGGAATTTAGAAACATGCATTTTGATTTCTGAATCAGTGTGCTTATTGTACTCTTTTTGATTGTCAGCGTTAACATAGGACACTGAAAATGTGAAGTTAATTGAAAAATTATACCTTATAATTTTCTGAGAGCAAATTCCATTTATGTCTAGTGTAAGGATTTGATTAATGCTGAAACTTAAACCTCAATAACAATGTAAATTAGCCTTAATACATTTGAATTTTATTTTTCTTCTCTAGTCCAAATGAAGCAAAAGATAAAGTTTCATTAGTTCTTGAGTATTTACTCATTAATGTTGAATCAGGTAATTAATCTCTTTGAGACTAATATTTTATAACACTCTTATTGATGTTTTGGCATTTATTTGCTTATATATACATGTAGCAAATCTCCCATAAAAACTATTCATTAGTTTCTTTTTAAGTTTTATAGCTATTACACATGCATATATTTATCTTCATAGTATTTCTCTAGAAGTTGTGTTATATTGCATGACTCTGTAGGATGAGAATTGAGATATTATTGTCTGACCACTATATTCTCCAGTGTCTAATCTTGCTGAATACATTAATGAGTGCTTTAGTTAATGCCTTCAGAATTCAATCTGCAGTTGGCCCAACACTTCTGTTATGGGAAAGAGGTGTTGGTAGTATATATAATAAGAATGGTTCTTTTTGAGGAGATTCTGTTATGCCAATTAAATGCAAGTTGAAATAGAGAGGTCAGAAGGATGCTGTCTGGGGATTTAGGGCCACTGGGTAGAAGCTGGTTTAGATTTCTTCTAAATGGCCTCAAGATGTATGTGTAGAATTATGAATGGCATTTATCATGAGACAGATTTTTCCTCAGTGTGAAAACCTGTCTTTCAAATGGTACCTTTGTCTACCAGTGACACATTGAATTGGGTTCAGACCAGCTCAATTCCTGACCAACTTTGTGGACTTAAGTCTTAGTCTTCTGTAACATGAACATGTTATAAATCTGATTAACTTTCAAGGGTATTGTGAAGAGTAAATTATTTTAATTGTCAATATACAGTATCCTATGGTTTACAAAGTGCTTCACAGTAGTTAACATAGTCAGCAAACTAAGTGTGGCATTAATGTCTTTACCACCAAAGGTCAGTGCTATAGTTTAAGATCTTGAATGTCCTCCAGGGGTCTACTAGTTGAAGGCTCGGTCTCCAGCCTCAGACACTATTGGGAGGTGGTGGAACCTTTAGGAGGTGGGGCTTAGTGGAAGGAAGTTAGGTCATTGGGGTCCTAACCTTGGAGGGGATTAGAACCCCTGATCCCTTTCTTCCTTTCTCTTCTCTGCATTCCTCCACCACATGTTCCTCCCTGTGATGTTTTGCCACAACACAGATCCAAAGTTACAGGACCAAGTGACCATGATCTGAAACCTCTGAAACGGTGAGAGAAAATTGGCCTTTTACCTTAGTAATTGATAATCTCAAGTGTTTTTCGGAAATACCTGTAATGGAAAGCTGACACAGTCAGGCAGTCATTTGTCAGGGCATTTCCAGCTTCCTGGATGTGGTTCATCTTGTTCCTATGTGTACTTTATTTTAATCTAGAGTTTCTGTCAGAAAAGACCTAGGCAACTCACTCTTTTGAGTTTTTGCTTCTTTATTTCCAGGTTGGATTTTATCTGAGGGCCCTTCAAATACTAGCATTTTAGTATTCTATAAGCCTGTAACTACAAAAGACCATTTCTCTTCCTCTTCAGTAGTAAAATAGTTGACTATTGGCTAGAGAAAGGTATATTGCTGATTTCATGGTCGCCAACCTTTGTGTTGTGAATAATTTTAATGTTTGCTAACACTTGCAATAAATTCTCCTTGGCCTTTGTAGCATTCTAAAGCACATTTTCCTCTTTAGATACCTTCCCTTAGGCAAGGCAAGGGAGGTACATGCTTGGTCTGAAATTTCTATTTTCAAACAAAGCAAAACATGCGCCTTTTAAATACTTTTAAACATCAAGGGTTTTGTACAAGCAAAGTATTTCAGGATGCATTTCTTGGAGAAACTGAAAATCAAAAACAGAGTTACCACTATGAATTTGGCTAATGAATGCATACCACTCCCATGATCAACTCTAATTGCTAGTGGGAAGTGGCCCCTTGTCGCCTGGCCCTTTCCCCAGGGAGAATTTTCTTACCACTTTCCATTTTATCACTGCAAGAGTCCCAGCTTGCCCTTTGTCACAGAAGCAATTGTCATCATGGCTCTCTGCTGCATACTCTTATATTGTAAAGAGAAAAAAGAGAAGTCCCAGAGTCTTTCCCTCCCCAGCTTCCTCCACGTGGAGGTAATAAAACCCTTGGCAACCATGTTCCCTGTAATCAGCATGAGGTAATTTTACAAGCTACCATGAAAGAGCCATTTGTTGAATGTCCGCCTTGTGACAGCCATTTGCTGATGGTTTAATATGCTTTGCCTCATTTAAATCTTAAGACATCTTTAGGAGGGAGGAGAAGTGAAAAAGCAAGTTTTTTTTTTTTTTTTCCCTGCCATGCCCAGAGGAATCTGCTGGCCAAGACTTAGCTGAAGCCTTATGTGTAATAGCCTGGAATAGAGTGCTAAAGTCAGTTTCCAGGTGGGGGCAAAAACTACCTCAGATACAAGTATTTTAGGAAGTGCTTTTTAGCTACAAAGTAAAACTTTTCAACACTGTTTAGATGGGACTTGGAAGTGATTGCAGATGGTGCCTGCAGGTTACATGGCATCAAGTGGAAAGGCTAGTTCTTTGACTCACAGCCAAGTTCCTGCTCTGCACCATGTGAAGGGCTTTCATATTTCTTCTTTCCTCTGGCATTTGAAATTAGGCTGAGGTGAAACTTCTGGGTGGCTTAGTTTCTTTTCATGACTGTTTAAAAAAAAAAAAAAGTACCTATTCTAAGCCATTGTTCTTCTAATATTTCCAGACCGAACATGTCATGTCTTGCTGCATTACTGACATTTCCCGAACTTCTGTATGTCTGCAGGATTGTTGGCCTCAGGTCTGAAGGTTAAACTTTTAAAATCTTCAACTCAAATTACTTCCTTTTTATTTGTGCTTTTGGTACTTGTTATGAGGCAAACCTCTCCTTTTTTTTTTTTTTTTAATTCTTGAGTCTTGAAATGTTAAAGAGGTTGTTACCTAATTAAAAAGTGACACTGAGCTGATTTCTAATGGAGAACCCCCTAAAAGCTCTATCTTAGTATATACACACCTCTAATTTTAGAAAAGGAACCAAGGAATACGAGACAGCTAGTTTTAGAAGCAAGGTGAGGAAGATAGAGAGATTGTTGGCTCTGATAGAGCTGAATTCCCTCATGTAGGAAAAAATTGGGCTTGTCAAAGGCTGTGCCTAACTGGTATTAGGAATTGTATCTGCAAAGTTTAAATGATATTACAAGGAAATATAATATGCTCATTGCCATTCTCTTTGAGAGACTTTGAGAACTTTATACAAAAACACTCTGTGGCATCTTATATCCAAGAAGCAAATACCTTGTCATTAATTGGGCACTCTTGGTGCAGGTTCAGGTTTACTCCAGGAACTCCACTTTTGCTGAGAGCTGGGTAAGGGTTTAGTCATCTTTTCGTCTTAGTGAGGATATTACTGAAAGAATGAGGCAATATTAATAATGCTTCACATTTATAACAGGGCTTCAAAGTTCACAGAGAACTTTCACACAGATTATCTTTTTGTGTGTCTCAGCAGCCCTGTGAATTAGGTGTGGCAGGTATTATTAACACTTTAATTTGCAGTAAATTTAGAATTAGACAAAATATGTGACCAGCCCAAGGCAAGTAGATTTAAAAAAATATGTGTTCTAAAGGAGACAGAGAGAGAAAATTAAACCCACGTGTACCCCACCACCACCATTAGAAGCCTTTTTGCAGAAGACTGTCTTTGCCCAATGTTCCCCACCTATCAGCCCAGACCAGTCCTGTGTTCTTAGTTCCCACACAGAAGCAGATTGGTTATTTACTGTCATGAAAAATGAGATGTTACTTATGGGAGATTGTTGAGGGGGACTGTAAAAACAAGGCCCTAAAATGGAAAGGGATTTTGCAAGGCTTTATATCTTAGAGTTGGTAGAAGCTTGATATTTGGCCAACTTCACTTTTCTCAGCCCCATATCTGCTGCTTTTTGACTTAGAGATACCATTGGCACAGTATTCAGTTATGGTTTCCTATCTTGATATTTGGGAGCAGAGTTAGGACTATAATCTTGGTGGTGTTATTTATTCTGTTTTGCTTCATGTTTCCATCATATCACACTGTCTCTGAGATTTCTACACCATATTCACTCGAGGTATTTGGAAACTTGGGAAATGGATGACTGTAATGTCCAGTTGTGATTTTTTTCTATTTTCTATATAGCTTTGGCTGTTGAAAACACATACCATGAATAAGTATTAATTGTATAAGGTCAGATAAAGCATTGATCTCATACTATCCACTAAAACTAGGTCCCCATCACAATTAGGAAATGCTAAGTATAATAATTATACTAGTTTTATTTCCTTATAAATCTCCTAGCTTAAGTAATGAAGAAGGGGGTATTTTAGCTGAGTATGATTATTTGAAAAGGATGTTATAGAAAAAATTTAATAGTTTGCTAGAGGATGGGCTATATGACTTTTGAATGTTCTTTATATTTAGAAATTCCAAGATCCCAAAACAAGGCTATGAAAGAAGTCTAAGATATGCTAGTAGCCCTAGTTACAGTGTTTTTGTTTGTTGGTTTGTCATAGACTGCCTTTTCAAGGTGTGCCCTATGAATCGATATTCTGCCCAGAAGCAGTATTGGAAAGCCAAGCAAGCCAAACAGGGGAACCACACAGAGGCCGCCTTGCTGAAGAAACTACAGGTAAGGGCCAGGCTGCATGTGTCTTGCTTAGGCTGGACCAGAGCAGCAGTAACAAAAGATGTATTCATAGCTTTCTAGTTCTGTGATTTCACCCAATACACAGAAATTTCAAATAGATACAACACCTTGAAAAGTGTAGGGCAGTTTTAAACTATTGGGTGTGACCATTTGTTTTCTGGCATGTAAGACATGCTGCAATTTTTTTTAGGGTGTGCCAGAGGTATTCAAAGCTTCACATTAAACTGAAAACCAATTCAGAATCTCTGTAGGAATATTAAGTTAAGTTCTATTTTACTTGACTTAGCACTTAATTTTTCTCCTGAAAAACTATGGAAAAATAATTGAAAGATCATCGTTTCTGATTTTGCTGAGTGTAAATTTCATAGAACTTATTTTTGAATAATTCAAATTCCTATTATTTTCAAAATTAAAAACTTACTTTGAGACTTTTGTAATTTACCTACTATCCTGGTTGCTGTTTCTAGGAACATTCCTTCTTAAGCTAATTTTATAAGACCAAAAAGTTTTCCTGAAATTTCCAACATAAAAGTGACCCAAGACATTTTTGGCTACCTTTCAGCATGAATTGAGAAATTATCACATTATATTAAAATCACTTATTTAATTACTACTCCCTTTCTCTCCATCCCCCCAAACTCTAAGAGTAAAGCAACCAGCCAATTTTATTCCTGGTTATATAGTTTTTACTAAAAAAAATGTTTCTTTGTGAGTTATTATACTCTGTTTACTCTGTTTCCACACTGAATATTTGATAATCATTTTATAGCATGCTGCAGAACTGGAACAAAAACAAAATGAATCAGAGAATAAGAAACTGTTGGGAGAAATTGTGAAATACAGTAATGTTATACAAGTAAGTTTCTATTTTATTTTAAAATAAGTGAATATTTTATGGGTAATTATCCATTTGAATTGGAATGCCAAACAGCATATGAAAATTTGGAAATACAATAGTTTGTTCTTCAATGAGAATAACAGATGTTGTGATGTATTCAGTAGATATTCAATGCACAATTCTGTACATCTAAAAATAATCCTTGGATAGGTGTATAGCTCAGTGGCGTAATGGTATAGAGTTTACCTTCTATTAGTGAGATCCTCTGTTCAATTTGTAGAACCACCAAGAAAAAAAAAAGAGAATAAAACTGATGTATGCACATTAAGAAGTGATTGTATCTGGGTATGTGTATAAAAGGAATAAGGTGGGGAAAGAATAACTAAAAGTCTACAAGAAGTAATCCTCTAGATTCATGGGAACAATGTTTGACATCAGGGACTTTATATTTCTCTTTCATAGAGAAAGAAAAAATTTCTAATTTTACTTTTAGATAGGAATCCTTTTAGAATTGTTAATAGAAATTCCTTTACTTCAATTAGTATGCACACTCTGATTTATCTCAACTGTGTTCCTTTCCTGTCCTTCAATTGGATCTTTTTGGCTTTTTTATTTTATTATTTTTTAATAAATGCCCCACCTTGTTCCAAAAAGAATGTAAGACATTTTCCAAGATACATAACACATAACAAGATAAAATGCAAATAATTAAGGCAGTTGGGTCAAACAGAAAGTAATGATTGCATGAGCAAGCTGAAGTTAGGGGTGAGGCATGTTTATGAAAGCCATGTTGTAGAGTCTGGTAAACTTTGTCCTAAAGCCTTTTTGTTGCCTGCTTAGCAAAAAGGGAAGCTTTCTATGCCACAGCATTAGCATAGGAGGTCCATAGCATACAGCCAAACAGAGGTCTAGACACATTACCATTCCCAGAAATAAGATCAGGGAAGTATTTCTCCCAAGACTGCTCATAAAGAGGACACTGTTTCATTTAGTAAACAATATCCTTAATAACTTCCTTCCAGCAAATACCACAATGAGGGAGGTATTTCATAAACCTGTTTTTAAAAGTAATATCCCTTGATATTTTGTTTTTGGCCAATGGCAAAAAACCAGAGTACAGGGCAAAGCAATCCTCTGATGGGACAAGATGAGAGAACTTGGGTCTGCAGCTTCCTGAATGTATGACTAAATCCGATGATAGATAACTCAGTGCTTTTGGCATGGGTAGACTAATGTCCCATGGGCAATCCTCCAGAAATAGTTTCTCTGCACAAAGTTTTGATTGCTGTTAAGTCTAGTAAGTACTTAAGTGTTCCTTGTCAAGTACTTGAAGTACAAATGTTTGCCTGCTCATTTAGGGGCTGAACCATAGCTTTAATGTGGGAGAACCCAGAAGAAGAATGGGGTTGGCCCATGAGAATTTCCAATGCTTTATGATTAAATGACAACCAAGGGTATAATAGTGAGCTTTTCAAAGATCTGGTTATAATTTTCTATTGAAGACCTGCCTTTTATTTTAAGATCACTTCCTTTTTATATTGTAGGCACTAAAATGACCATTCTTTTTCAAAATGATCGCAATAATGATGGGAAGCTTATTTTGTTTTGGTTTTCCTATTTAGTAGAATTATATTTTTGGAAAATTTTTGTTCATGGAGTCCAGAATATCTGAGAACAGAGGTTCTACACTCATATGAAAAGGGGCTGGTTCTGCGGAGTTGCAGAACCTGTTTAGGATGTGCAGCCCTCCTCATGGAGGAAGAGTTAGGCTGTCTCTGGGCAGGGGTGGTTAGTGATAGATACTAAGTAATTTGAAACATTATTCCAGTGTCTTAGTTTTGTGTGTGTGTGTATGTGTGTGAGCGTGCAGGCTTTGAGAAAGGATGTGGTTTGGGGGACCTCCAAGTGTTCTTTGCAAAGCCTGGATTTATTTTAGTATTCATCAGTAGATGAAAAGAAATCAGAGTGTCCTCAGATTTATGTTCCTTACATACTCACCTTATTATGAAGCAGAATTGGGGGTGGAGGTGAGGAGGAACCAAAGAAGGTTGACTTGGAAAGATGGTCACGGAGTCTGAAATCAGCTCCTTTGTTTAGTTTCTGCCTCAAGCCATGTTATGGGGGTATATGATATATGTATAATGCACAAATGCAATGAAAGGGGATATGAAGGGAAAAAGGTGGTAACTGCGTGTCTTTCCCCCACAGCTACTGCATATAAAAAGCAACAAATATCTGACTGTCAACAAGAGATTACCTGCTTTACTGGAGAAGAATGCCATGCGTGTATCCTTGGATGCTGCAGGAAACGAAGGGTCTTGGTTTTATATTCATCCCTTCTGGAAGCTGAGAAGTGAGGGTGACAATGTATGTAAATATAAAATTAAGGGGGAACAGTGAGTTCACAGAGGAAGCAATTCATAATAAGTGAGGGAATTCAGAAGGTACAAAGAAAGGAAAGGTAATTTTCAACCAACATATTCTTATGTTAGTGTCTTACTAGGCTAAATGTATTTATAGTACAGATTGTGCTCAGAAGACAGAGTTCAAATTAATTTAAAATCCCCTCCCAGCTAGAATTTGCAGGAAAGAATGTAAGCAACCTTAATTTACTGAGTTGTTTGTAAAGAGAGGCAGAATTTACTCCCTTGCCTAACAGGGGGGAGTGTGGTTGCAATGAAAAGAGCTGTGTTTAGGAAATGGTGTCTGCCCTTTGAACCAATAGAGTGACACCATGGATCATGGCAGTATTCCATGTACTGGCTCCATGGTGGCTTCTTACAGTTATGTTATAGTAGATGTGGGATATGTGAGGAGCTATAGGTTTGGCACCTACTCATTAATGACAACTATGTTAAAATTAGTTGTGGACTATGTATACACATTGTCATGTAAATTATAATAATTGCCAAAATATTTCCTGCTATTTTATAGAGAAAAATTATAGGAAATGATTTGTTAGGATCAATAGTTTGATTTTTTTTTTTGGTGCATGTAATATGTAAAATATTGGGTGATAGTGCTTCACACTTGGGAGATGCTCAATAATTGCTGATTGACAGTAAACACCAAATAATTTTCATAAATAGAATGTCCTACACATATTGGGCCAGGTGATCATAGTGGAGCTTTTCAGAAATTGACAATGTGAATTCAAAGCAATATAAAATATAATTATTCAAAGAGTTTTCTCCATCAAGTATGTTGTTTACATTTTTAATATGTTTTATGTATTTCTAGACTTAGAAATGTCTTCCTTTTATTGTGAATCTACTTTTCTAGTGAATTTTAAAGTATCATTTCAATTCCACAGGATGCAAGCTTCATGATTTAATTTGGTTAGTAAGTTACCTGGTGGTATCTTCCTTAGGTAAGGTTTGGGAGAAGCACGGCATGCAGGGATGCAATGCACTTTGAATCTTCTGTTGGATTCCTTAAAAAATAAGTTGTACTCTTTCTTTTGTCATCAAGTAGTGTGCTGTGAGCATGATACATTTTAATTTTAGTAGTTAATTACAATCAACTCTCAATTATTCAGGGACTGATGATAGTCTGTGAAAGACCCATGCTTTTGATACTATTTTTTGTCCTGCTTGTTCCACTGACTCCCCCTTCCCCTGCTCCCACCACTGAGTAGCATCCCTATCTATAGGTGTTCCATGAAAATTAAACATCAAAACAAAACCTGAGCTCGAACTCCCAAAGAATGTGGTAAAATGATTGGATAAATTGGAGCCTTTAGGTGAGATGTGGCTTATATTAATTCACTATTTATTCATTCTCTTTATTCCTTTCCCTGCTTCCAAATCACTTTACAGAGTCAATAGAGAGTTGAATGTAATGAACTATTTCAAATAATTAGTTGTACTAGAAAAACAAAACAAAACCTACCACTCAAATGTTCTATTTTGGTGAATACGAACAATGTAATTGTTAAGTGCAATATAAAAGTGTCCTTATCTTGATGTGCTCCATATAGCATGGCTGAAACAACCTTCCACTTTGCTTTTTGCTGAAATAGCTCACTGTTTTTGCTCACTGCTGTATAACTTTTGTGTATGATTAAGGTTGCTCTGAAAACTTAAGCACACCCACAGCCCTAGAATGGTCACATGAATAGTTGTACTGTAACCCTCATTTTCTTTCTTTGGAAGAGGTAGCATTTTTCTAAAACATAAACCTACTGTTTTGTTGAAGGTAATTGCAAATTTTATCATTTCTATTACTCCTGATTTTTTTTTTCTCTAAAAACCTATTAAATTAAGATGAGGAAATTACAATGTTTAGAGGACTTTAAAATTATAAATTTACTATTTAGTAATTAGTTAAGTTTAATTTAGGCTGTGTGTGTCCAACAAGATGTTCTTCGACACAAACCAAATGCAAGGATGAAGTGATGATAGTCTGGGGAGAAAGGTGCTCATATCCTCAAGTGGTTCCACCACTTAGGTGTACCTTTATAATACATGTATGAGGATGTGGGGAGGATGGTTTTGACTCATGAATCCAACATTCCCTGTATAGAAAGCCCCTGCTTGTTCTCAAACTGTTAAAAAGTCACTGGGGACAATTATGAACAGAGAACATAAATGTTTCATTTTCATTTATTGTCTCCTGAGTGAATAGTTAATTTGTCATTTTCAATTTTGATCTAGGAAGACTGGGGTTCTTCACCTTGATGGTTGATTGTAGAAGTGTAAAATGGCTAGATATTCTTTAAATTGAGAGAAAACTTCACTTCTTGGGGAAAGAGACTCTTTCCATCCATCAAGTAGATTTGACTGTTTTTAAAAGCTATATGCCTTGAATTTCTAGCAGAGGTAGAACTAGAACTCTGGTGTTTTGATTCCCGTTGTGATATTCTTTGCACCATACCAGGTGCCACTTCAGAAGGCAAGTAACTGTAAATGACATTATATTGCCCTTTATTTTCAGCAAAATCCCAGCTTGATCTTAGATGACTGTTATATAGAATCCACAGAAGTGCTTTTGGAATTGCAATGTTTAAGAAAAGATGTTCACGCTCTATAGGGAATGTGATGGCTAATCCTAGGATGTGCCCTAAAATGACTTCACTCTCAAGTTCTGTACTAAATATGCAATTCCCAGAAAGCTTCTGGCCTCTTCAGTGGATCAGGCCCCAAGTGGCATGCTTCTGCTAATGTTAACATGTTCCATATTTGCTAAGTTTTCTAATTAGGTGTGAATTTCCTGAGAATAGGGACTGTTTTCTACACATTTATTTTGTTCCTGGCACTTCTGAGTATTCCTTTTTATCTCACATGTTTGGCATTTTGTCCATTTCATTTGCAAGTTTTATTCGGCTTAGTCAAGGTAACCAAGACTGAGGGCCTGGAAATCAGTGAATTAATATTAGATTATACTTTTAAGTACTGTGCTCATATCACTTGGAAATTGATTCATAGACATTAAGAAATATTTTGGCTATATGACTGGTGTCTTAAACATATAGAAGATTTTATGGGTGATGTTTTGAAGTAAATATGACATATGAATTGACCCAAAGCTTACAGATGACTGTGGTAAAATAGTAAGACACACAACAATGAATAATATAGATGTAACCCAAAGTATTGAGTTGGCAGGTCATAGCTCAAATATATCATGATGTTTAGCAACTTACTGGCTCATATTTACATGATACAGATGAGAGTGAAATTGTAAATAAAATATATATTTTTTTAAAAGAAATTGGATGACCAGATGTTTGTAGAACTTGTGAAATGCTACCCAGTATTTTTTAGTGTAGATGACTACTTGGGCCTCTGTGTGGTTCTGTGACCTGGAGCTGTCTTGGTGTCATGGGAAGGAGATTCAATAACGTGTGTGTGTGTGTGTGTGTGTGTGTGTGTGTGTGTGTGTGTAGGAGAGGAGAGTATTGGAAATATGCTTTAGGCTATATTGACTTTCATATATTTTTGTTTCTGATTTAAGAGTATCAATTCATGTTTCAATGATAGAAAACCATACAAAGATTGTGAAGTCTCTCTCCTACCCTTTCTCCCATCTGCCCAACCCCCTCTTCCTTCCCCCACAGTTAACCACTGGAGAGACTTGTTTATGCATAGACTCCCACTTCCTCTCTCCCAGTTTTACACAAAGGATACCATCCTATGTGCTTTGCTCTTCCCTTTCCTGTTTGCACTTAATATTATTTCATGATGATCTCTCCTTATCTCTGTATGAAGAGTTTCTACGATGAATCTTTGAGAGTCACTACTTCTGACTTATTATGAACTTGGAAGGTAGGGTGCTGAGTAGAAACCAATCCAGTAAACAGTAGGAGCTATTTCCACAAACCAAAGTACAACCTTCCATTGTTTGATTGTTTTGAGGATTCTTTATCATATCTGAATCTCCAAATATATTTTGTAACTATATACCATGTATGACTGTAGACCCCTCTATGTAATTCATATGAGGTTATCTAATATTAAAGATATGAAATTATGTTCCTTAAAGTTTTGATTTAAGATACATGGAGAATTTCTGAGTCCTAATTTGTTTTTCAGTTATTTATCAAACTAATTGGTTTGAAATACACCAAGGAAAGTTTTTGGTTTTCATTTCTGAGGTGATGAGAAATTCTGTGATTGAGAGTGTAGGTGCCACAATATTACATCTTCTAATGGAATTTAGTGGAGTAACTAACTTTAACAACTAAAATTAACTGTTCATTATTTTTATTTAGAAAGGATAACTTTAATTCCCCCAAATTTGAGTTACAAATAAAATATTTGATGATAAAGTAGACAATGCTATGATTAATGCATTAAAAAAAACAAAACAAAACAGCTTAGGCTTATTTCTGTAGAACTTTTCCCAGAACCAATTTGAGTTTTGATTTTAAAAGGAGTACCAGGTTTAAGGAATAATATTAATTTAGGATGTTTAAGATAAGAGGGAACCAGATGCCCAAACCCAGGCAAAAAACATATTTTTATAAGGTCATACCTAGTCTTGTATTTCCTGAATTCAGATAATAGTAGAATGTTCAATAGGTTTCCGAGATTATGGGAAGATCAAATTTGCCAGATTAGTGTCTCTTTACAGAGATAATACAAATGTATGACCTATTTTGCTTGTACTTGAAGTGATTTTGATATTTATGTAGATTGATTTCATTGTGGCAGGTGCTTTTACTCTCTATCCACGGTGCTTGTGGTGTAAGATTTTTGGGGAAGAGAAATGGGTTGATTATTGACTTCAAGAAAGCTCCAACTGAAATGGGAGACTGACAATAAAAAGATTTACTCTGGATTTGTGAGTCCAGAATGATAGGTATTATGGGGCATGATTACATGGTCATTTATTAGAAGATATTTTTCTTCAAAGGTAACAAGAATTGAGCTAAAATTTGTGTGGAAGATAAAAGGACCAGGTGTCAGATCAACAATAAGGACTCTTGTGCAGTTATTTTTTACTTCAGATGTAGGACCAAAGATCTATGAAGTGTCTCATTTGCAATTTCTTTCTGATTTCTAGATTGTTGTAGGAGATAAAGTTGTTTTGATGCCTGTGAATGCAGGACAGCCCCTGCATGCCAGCAACATAGAGCTTCTTGACAACCCAGGCTGTAAGGAGGTAAGTTCCAGAGCTAAGGACAGGCTGTAAGGAGGTGAGTTCTAGAGCTCAGGATAGGAATTGGTTTTCTTAGGTGGGAGAGAGAGAGAAAAAGTCATGTAGTGTCCTTCATTGTTTTTATGAGTATAATCCCAGTAAGGCCAACTAATATTTCTAACATACATACAGATGCTGACTAGCTAATTTTGAATGGTCCTTTGATAAAATTTTTATTGAGGTACATACTTCATTGTCCAAAGTGGTCTTTTTTCTTCTTTTACTAGTCAAAGTAATAATTTCTTTAAAGAATAGAATCTGTAGTCTTATAACTCAATATTTTTTCAATAATAGGTGAATGCTGTTAATTGCAACACAAGCTGGAAAATCACTTTATTCATGAAATTTAGTTCCTATCGAGAGGATGTGTTAAAAGGAGTAAGTATGTGATGGGTTAAAAGGAGTAAGTATGTGCTACATGGACATTTGCTGGAAGGAATGAAAGTGATCTTACTAAAATTCTACATGCAGAACCTCTGTATTCATAATTTACAACCTGACCACAAATCTTAATACTACAAGTGTTTTACTGAGTTACTCCCCTCCCCCAATATTTTAAATATGTAAATAATCAAAGCCAAGAAGCTGGCAGAAGGGCCCTGAATATCAAAACCAAAAAAGAATCTCCTGTTTTTCAGAGCTAATGAGAAATTTCTGTAGTTGATAGGGTAGGTGCCACAATAATGTAGCTTCTAGAGAAACTTAGCAGTGTAACTAACTTTAATAACTAAAATTAAACTGTTTATGATTTTTATTAAAAATAATTCAAACAAAATACACTCAACTGTCATGTATATCTAAAAAGAAATAAAAAAGTAAAATAAAAAATAATTCAGTTGTTTGAATATAGTGTTTCTTGACCTGTTTTTCTAGGGTGATGTTGTTAGACTGTTTCATGCAGAGCAAGAGAAGTTTCTGACTTGTGATGAATATGAGAAAAAACAGCACATTTTCCTTCGTACCACCTTGCGTCAGTCAGCAACTTCTGCTACTAGTTCTAAAGCACTCTGGGAAATAGAGGTGTGTAATTACATATTTTTTTACTTTTAATAAATATTTAGATGAAAAGGTAAGATCCAAAAGACAGTTTTATTATTATAGGCACCATTTATAATATACTCATCAAACAATATTTTTTGTGAGCCAACTAGTACCCCTTCATTGCTGTGATGAATCTGAAAGACTTCTGTTTTCCTCCTGTCTTCTCTGAAGTGTCTTTCATTCTCTCTCTCTCTTATATAAAGCACACATTTAATAAGGCCATATATTTGATTTTACTTTTTTAAAAGTACATTGTGAAACACTGTCAAGGCTGATTGGACTGAAATGGCCCTAGAGTGAAGATGGAGCAGGATGATCCACTTTCATGAAGATAGATGTCAGAACTACGCTGTCACTGAAGAGGATCGTGTTTATTCTGGGGATGCTATTTCTACTGGAATCAAGAGACTCATAGTTAAGAATTTATTCATCCTTTAGGAAGTATTTATTACACGTGGCAGGATGGTAGTGTAATTAGAAAATGTAAGATATGGATTTTTCTTTAAAGTATCTTTCTATACGTGGAGGAAATAAGATACGTAACCACCTGTGAACAAGCCAACAGCTGATAACTCGCACCAATGGACATGTAGGCTTATAGCAGTGGTTCTCAACTATTTTAGACCTGTCTCCTACCTCCTTTAAAGTGCTTCCCATAGTGTCCTAAAATGAGATGTACACGTTCTCACAATTAAAAATCAATGTAATACTCCTTTGTAATATAAAGAAGAAACAAAAGGAAATACTTTTTAATAAAATAATATGTCTTTCAACATGTAAATGACTACTCTGGAAGATATGATATTTATAATCTTTGATAAACGCATTTACATTCTGGATTAGAGAGGAGTGGTAGGAGAGGATCCCCAGGCATTCTATACAGGTTTAGGAAAATGAAAGAGCAAAGGTACTTGTGAGACCTTGATTAATAACTAGTAGGAGAAGTAAAAACAGAACAAACTTATTTGCACATGATAAAAGGAATAGAGGGAAATAACCATAAATAGAGTGTAACAAGGCACATCACAGACACTTGAACCAGAAATGAGGAAGTATGATATTTATGCAAATGAACTGTGCCTTGGTTATAAATGTAGCTAACACCTGGAGAATTCTTGACGTTATGACATGGGTTAGAATAGAGATGAAAGGGTATGATAAAGCACTTCTCCTATCTTGAAATCCCACAACGTGTTGAGGCGCATCTTCAGTCTCTGGCATTCAGAAGGACTTTGGTGACTGTAGCTATCACCAGATGACAGAACTGAGAAGGTGTGGGGAAAATACCATCACCAAAGCTGATGGCACCTCCCTCTTCAGGGTAAGGCTGAAGAGTATTAGGCAATACATAACTAAAACCTGAATTTGTACACTGTTGATTTCTTATCATTGTGTTCCAAAAATTAAAAAAAATACATCAAGATAGACATACTGTGAGTTACTATAAAAACTTCATTCATGAAATATAGTGAGTTCCCTGCTTGAGAACCTTTGGTTCCACTTCGTTGCAAGGAGTTTTGAATACTCTGCCATCTCTTTAGTTGTATTGCTTTTGCTGAAACTGCACCACAACACTGAACCTCTTTCCAGCAAAGGTGCGGTTGAAGTTTCTGTGACACATTGAGCTGTCAGATGGAGAGTGAATAAGTTATTTAATAGCTTTGAAATAATGTCTTTATTACATTTAAACTTCCCTCTCTATCATGAATTTCTTAAATGATTAGGCCTTTCATATAACTTGATGCAAAAGCTTTTTAGAATGGTCATGTACTAAAGTATTATGAAGGTGCACTTGTGTAAGAGGTTTGAATGACTCAGGCTGCGGGACACTGCCCTATTGTGTGCTGTAATAGCTGGGTTTACTCAGGAAGCCTGGGCACCATGCTCAATCAGCATAAGGATCAGGCATTTCATGCAAAGAGGTATTTAATAAAGGAATTAGATTTGACACTATTGGAAGGACTGGAGGAGGAAAACTGGTGTGGGGTACATGGATTTACTAAAGATCTAGCTTAACAGGAAGCTGCTATGGCTTCTCCTGTGAGCCTACAGGCCTCTCCCCTTGTACTGTGCTATCCCCAGGCACCCCACCTATAGGAGACTACTGGTCAACTACTACCACTGTTACTAGCACAGAAAGAGGAACCTTTCTGCTACTACCTTCCTTTGCTTTCCATACTCATGGGAATGCTCAAACCTTGCCAGGTGAGGTTTGTGTTCCCTTGATACAGAGAAGCTTCTGGGTTCTCTACTAATGTAGGCCTTAGCATTTGGGGTTCCTTCTGCCTGGAATGATCTCATCCAGTGGCCTCTGCATGACTATCTTATTCTATTCCTTCAAGTTTCAGTTCACATATCATCTCCAAGTAGCCCATGTGGATTGCTATGTAGAAAGTAGCATTTCCTAGTTATTCCAGCATACACTCTGTCTCCTTCCTGGTACTTATCAAATCTTATTTATTTCTTTGTTTTCTAATTCTTTCTTCTCCTTTAGAATGAAAGATCTTGTGATATCCACTGCACTGTCCTTATTGTCTTCAAAGGTACCTGGCCTATAGCTCTTACTACCCCCTATTGAATAAGAAATCGGGGAAAACCACAGTTTTGGGTTTGGATTGGGCCAGTTTTGGTCCTGGAAATGCCTTATGGAGTAAGATAGTATCTGCAGATATAAGGCATATACCTCATGCATGCATAGTTAACACTTATTCCATGTCTTTTGCTCACTTATAAAGAATTTTGGCCTGCCACATTCTACTTGCTTGAAAACATGTATTGGATTGGACAGGTCAGCATTAACAGGAGGGTACTTTGTGTAAATTATTGGCATTTGTTTGCTGGGACATGGATACCATTTGACATTATTGTCATCACTCTTTTCGTAGGTGGTTCACCATGACCCATGCCGTGGAGGTGCAGGACAATGGAACAGCTTGTTTAGATTTAAACATCTTGCAACGGGAAACTATTTAGCTGCAGAGGTAAAATTATGGGCTCTAGTGCTAATAAGTCACTGACTGAAATAGTGAAATAGACAATTGGTTTCTCCGAAAGGGATGGTTGTTGTATAGATTTGATTATTGCCTGTAATGTTCTGGGTTAGCATATAAATTATTTAAAAATATAGATATGAATCAAATTCTTAAAATAAAAATTGAAACAACAATTAAAAAGAACTGCACAGTTGGCCTTATTGTAAGGTCAGCTAAAACAGGGCATCTGATTTGCATATGTTTGTGATATGGTCTAAAATTTTCTATTTAATTTCAGAATGTCTGTATTAGAGACATTATCAGTTCATTGTGATGTGTATGTAGCCCAGATAATGTCAGGTTTACATTCTGTGGCCACTCTTTCACCAGTAGGTGACTTTTATTGTTCAAACCTTTGGTGAGGAAAGGGTTTTGTTTTTGATTCACTGAACTGTCCTAAAACTGTCAATAAAAATGGTAAAAACGGAGTTGTGGCTCAGTGGTAGAGTGCTTGCCTGGAATGTGTGAGGCCCTGGGTTCAATACTCACCCCCACATATAAATAAATAAAATAAAAGATCCATTGACAACTAAAAAAAAAAAAAAAAAAAAATATATATATATATATATATATATATATACACACACACACACACACACACACACACACACATATATATTAAAAAATGGTAAAAACATATGAAGGGCTTTTCTAAAAAGGACTTACAGAAAGCGTATTGACAATCAGATGTGAGGAGTGGTAGAAATAATATTAAAAAAAATCTTAGAAATAGTTCAGAGTTTCGTTATCTAATTTAAAAATTATTTTGAATTATTCCTATTTATTTATTTTTCATATTGAATTCAGGGGTGCTTAACCCCTGAAACACATCCCCAGCTCTTTTTTAAAATTTTATTTTATTTTATTTTATTTTTTTATTTTGAAACAGGGTCTTATTAAGTTGCTGAGGCTGGCTTTGAACTTGTGATCCTCCTGCCTCAGCCTCCTGAGCTGCTGGGATTACAGCCATTGCACCTGGCCTTGAAACTATTCTTTTTTATGTGTATGGAAATAGTCATTCTGTTTCTACTCTGTTTCTGTTTTTTAGAGTTTCTTTTGGGATTGTAAGCCAGAGGTCTAAGAGGCTTTAACCATCACTTATTTGAATTTTGGTTTTGGATGTGAGGAGAGATAAGAAGGGAAGTGGGGTTGGAGGACTGATGAGAAGAGACATGGGGAACAGTGGGGTCTTACAGGTTCTGTAAGCATGTGACCCGTCTCCATAGCAGCCTACCCATGACCCTTGCAAACCTGGTGCTAGGTGGCAGTCTTCACAGCACTCACCATCTGACTCTGTGTACACTTTATTTTAGTGACTGTCTGGCAAGATTTCACTTTCTATGCTTGATCTTAGCCAAAGGACCAAGAAGTGATGAGTGTACTTGTGCTCTCCGGAGGCAGGGATCTTGTTTTTCATCATCACTGTATCCCCAGCTCCCAGAACAGTGGCTGGCTCTTAGCAAGCATTTGATGAATACTTTTTGAGTAAATGAATGAATATAAAAAAAAAAGTTATGCAAGCTTCTATAAAATTAAAGGGTGGGAAGAAGGAGATTTCAGGATTTGTATGTGAGAGGCATTTGCAGCCATATTTGTGCCAATTAATTTCTTGAAGCTCACTTTCCTTCTCTGGAAAATGATGGTAAATTAAATATAATTAAAATTAAGAGAATTAAATGAGGTATAGTGCTTGGCATAATATGTGGCTAAAGGTAAGCACCCAAGGAGTGATATCAGCGTGATTAATTTTATTATATGATAAATAGGGATTACTCTTACTCTTACACATTATTTACCACTCAACTAAGTGAAACGTGATCTCGTAATTTCTAGGCTATTTATACAATAAATGTCTAGAAGTAACCCTTTTGAAAAGTAAATCTTTGAAGCAAATATGCACAGTAAGGTAGAAAATCTTGTCTAAAATAAAAATTAGAAAAACCTAATGCGATCTGTCAAAGATAAGAAATTAGGATTAAAGTCCTCTTGGATACTGTGCCAGTGACTCTTTTTCCTAGTTCATGTTTCAGTTAATATCATTTTACTTCTGACATTCTGTGGGAAACTGACATGATGTGCACACTCCTTGTTAATTTCTATGAATCAAACATATCATTTGATAAATTCAAAGGTTTCGATTACTAGGAATTAAATTGTTCATTACCTTCCATGACGATCCAAGACTTTGATACATAAATGAATTAATTAAAAGATTGAAAAATAGAAAGCAATTGATTCCTTGAAACGATTTTGAAAGACTATCTTTTCATTCTGTCTCTAGAGAATACCATTTTAAATGCCAGAAGCTATTTTATCCATTAAAGAGTCTGGTGTATTTGGAGGACCTTTTCTTTGACCTTTAATTCTGTAGATAACATCTTTTTATGGCAAGGTAGGAGAAGAAGAATTAAGTATTAAATATATATCTAAAAATTAAAAGCTAAAAACCCATTTTCTATAGATTTTATCTAATAGAATGGGTGCCTCTGTGTAATATTTTACCATTGAAATTGAAACCATAGCTTCAAAACACTGGCCTTCATAAGCTGGGATTTTCTGTTTACTGCATCTGTAGTTCAGGCAAGAGCCTGGCACACTGACGTCCCAGGGTGCATGTCCTGGTGTGCGAGTGTCTGGAGGGGTGACCAGTCATAATCACTTGATAAAAATTGGTTTCTAGTCAGGAAGCAGGTGGTGACCAGCCTCTGATAGCCATTGAGAAACCATGATCATCTTTTTGTCATTCTGCTTTTTAAAAATGCCCAAGTCTCAATTACAAAGATTTTTGGATCATTGAGGTACTACAAGGAGTTCCCCAAAATTTAAGTTACGACCTCCTGGCATTATTTGCTTTATTGATCTACACTCTTTTTCTTAGGTGGGGGAAAGGTCCGTGGCTTTTATTTTTCAAATATTTTTGTTTAATCTTTAATATCTAGATATTACTTTGTATTAGGGTGTTGAATACAAGAGTTGTAAATGATAATTTTTGGAATTCATAAAAACATCAAACATCATTGTTTTAGTCAGCTTTTTCACTGCTGTAATTAAAAGATCTGACCAGAACAACTGTAGAGGAAGAAAGGTATATTAGAGGGCTTACAGTTTCAGAGGTTTTAGTCCATAGAAGGCCAGCTGTATTCCTCCAGGCTTGAGCTGAGGCAGAATATCATAGTGGAAGAGTGTGGCAAAGGGAAGCAGCTCAGAAAGCAAAGAGATGAACTGTACTTTCCGGATACAAAATACATATCACACGGCCATGCTGGCAATGAACCACATCCTCCAGTCACACCCCATCTACCTCTAGTTACCACTAAACTAATTCCATCAGGGATCAATTTACTGATTAGGTTAAGGCTATAAACCAGTTGTTTCTCCTCCAAACCTTCTTTTTTTTAAAAACAATTTTGACATATTTTATATCATATTCAAAGTTAGTGCGAATCTTAGATCAAAGTTCAAAACTTAATACTGTCAGACTTCGTTGAGATGCAAATACTTTTATGACCATCTCTAGGCAAAGATATTTTAGATACAACATGTAAATCATGATGACTATAAGAAAAAATTGACAATAGCTCTATTTTAATCATGAATGTGGAATTTTGCCACTTTGCTTTCCCAGTTCCTCCCATGTTTGTGTCATGTTTGATTCCCATAATGGCTCTCTTATTTTAATACTTATAGAAGCACTGTGTCCATACCTGAGCTGTAATTGATTTGGCTTTCTGATCGATTTCTCTTCCAGGGTGCACAATGGCACTAGAATAGGAACACATTTAACTTATGGCATCTATAATACTATGTAGAGAAGATCAGTTATATTAGTAGTAATACCTACTACATATTTATAGGTCCTATCCTCCAAACCTTCTTGCATGTGAACTAACACGTGAACTTTGAGATTGCATAGTACCTTCAATCTGTGTATCTTCAGTGCCTAATAAATGTGCAGTGGGGTGGAGTGCTGCATGTACACTGAGGCAGCAAAGGTCTGTCTTTGCTTGCATGGAACTGGCCTTGGAGTTCAGAGGATAGTATGTAATAAACAGTCAGAGCCTGTAGGTAATATCTTACAGAGCTGCTTACCTGTGCTGGTGAAGTTAAGTCAGTGTAAGATGAGTCCAGATGATTCTTGCTTGGGGTAACCTTTTTTCCCTGGTTCTCAAAGAAAATAATAGACATGGATTGGAAGAGAAAAATCCTTTGTTGCAGGAGTCACCAAGAGAGCACAGACAGAAATGTGAAAAGTCCAAATCATATGTAGACATATAAAAACCAAGGCCCACTTCAAGTAAAGTGTTGTGAATGGGATTATTGACAGTTCCCTTTCCTTTAAGATTTTTGAATGCAGAATTTGGATTTGCCATAATTAGTAAAAGGAATGAGATTTGAGGCATTTTTCTCCTCGCACCCTAGAGGCTCTGACTGAAGAGCTATTTGAAATCACTGATAAAGACCAGTAAATTCATTAAAAAAAAAAAAAAGAAAACTAATTTGCTCTTGAAGAGCTGCCATATGGTGTGGTAAATATGTGATAGCAATATGAATGGTGGCATATTTATGGGGAAGCATTGAAGTGCAGCACACCTGTTCTAGAGGGTGCCAGGGAGCTGCATGGCAGGAGGACGAACTGCTGGATGAGGGAGGCACGTGGGGAATAGCGGGAAAGGGGGTTCAGGTAAGGAGGGAAGGTTGTTCTTGAGCAAGGAGGTGTGCGTATCATACAGTCTGGTTTTGTATGACTAATGCGTGTGTGTGAGTTTGGAAGTTGTGTTAGATGATGGGAGAGATTGAGAAGAATAGTAATGTATTTCAGAGTCTATCTACTAAATTAAGAAGAGTGGGTTTAACTTTAAAGTAAGAGGAGTGTTATAAAGAAGCTTATATTTAAAGAAGATTACTCTAGAGTTGTAAGTTGTACTGACCAACATGTTATCTTCTAACCACATGTTGGCTATTATATTAAAATTAATGTTATTAAAACTAAATAAAATCTAAGAGTCAGTTTCTTAGTCTTACTACCCACATTTTGAGTTGTCCATTGGCTACCCCATCTGGGATAGCACAGGTATGGAACATTTCTGTTAGCAAAGGGAAAGTTCTAGTGTATAATAATGGATATGGAGAATAAGAAATTCCCAAAGTAATGAGGCCTGAGAAAAAGAAAAGGGAGTCAAAATGAAGGCCATGCCTTGACAGCTTTCATCTCCCACGACAAATGTTTTCCAGATGCTGGTTGCAGGCAGAGAGGAGGTGTTTTATCTCCCTGACAGGAAACAGTCTCTAGGAGGTATTATCTCCTCCAAAGTAAATCCTCTTCAGGCACTGTCTGCCGACCTTGACCAAGAAGGCCCACATTCCTGACTGTCCAAGCAAACTGATATATGTTCACTAGACTACCCCTCAAAATAACCTAATATAAACCCAGCCCCTTTCTTTGTTCAGTGGCTCATTTTCCATTAGGAGAGTAGGTCCATGGGCACTATTTCATCCCCCTGAATAAAGAGCTGAGATGACATGTGAGGTTTGCGTCCTGCCTGGTCTTTTTATGCTAACGTATAGTGATGTTCAGGAGCTTTGTGAAGTGACCAGAAGAGATTGGAGCTAGAGGCAGAGGACCAGAAGGATGATATTTCCAGGAACTTTGAGGACCTGGGCCAAGGGATGGCATTGGTAAGGAGGGAAAGGCAGAATGGATGGCATGGTAACCATTGAATGGTAGAGGATTTTTTCTTTGGTAATATTTTTTAGTTGTAGATGTACACAATATCTCTATTTACTTATTTATTTTTATGTGGTGCTGAGAATTGAACCCATTGAGGTAAGCACTCTACCACGGAGCTACAACACCAGCTCCTGAATGGTAGAGTTTAAGGAGTAGAAGGATTTCAGATTTGAAGAACTGGAGATGTCACTCACTGATTTGGAGAAAATGGGAAAAGGTGCCAAGTTAATGAAGGAAATAATCCATTTTGTTTTAAGTTTGGTTGGGGGTACTTATAGAATGTCTAGGTGAAAATGTCTAATAGGCTTAGCCTTCACAAACTTTTTAGAAATTTGGGGATTGACGAGGACTAACAAAGTAGATTTTGTTCTCATTGGCACAGATAAGATCATCAGGGAGTGTGAGAGAATGGTGAGATGGTTAAGACAGAACCACAAGGAACATCATCTTTTAAGGGTGGAAAAAAGACTGGAAGCCTGCCAAGCCAGAGAAGCAGCTGGAAAATCAAATGGACTGAATCACAAATGCCAAGCAAGGGAGAATAGAGTTTCAAATAGGAGGGAGTGTTACCAAAAAGGTCAGGAACAAAATCTATTTACAGCATTTGGCAAGAATGCAATCATTTGTGACTTTATTGAGAACGTTTTTTAGTGGAAGCCAGAAGGCCTGGGTGGAGGAGTGACGAGGAAGCCAGAAAGTAGAAGTGAGTGCGGGTCAAATGTTCACAGAGAGAGTGAGAGAGTGCAGTTAAGAATTCTGTTTGATAATTTTTGTAAAATATACTTAAAAACAATGGGTGAGTATTGCACTGTTTTTGCATTGAAGAGAAGTACCTAAGAGGAGCAGGGTATCACAGGGTCTTACTCTCTTTTCCCATGAATTTTTCACCCTCAACACACGTATTTATAGTTCAAAACATTACTTTAATGTGCTTTCGGCATTCTTGGTAAATTGGATTATGCAATTCTTGAATTGCCTTTGAGTTGATGGTTATTTATATTGGCCAGTGGAGCAAAGAGAACCTAGAGTAGTAGGGAAAAAAAAAAAAAATCTCCTGCGTATTGTTTACAGTTTATCTCACTTTAAGCAAATATCTAATCTTTCTGGTCCTGAATTCTTTTATGTATAAAAAGGGTGACACTGTATGTTATATGGGATTCTGGAATTAAAGAAGATAGGACATATATAGTACCTTGTACATGAAATTTATTCAATCTATGTTAAGTTCCTTCACTTTTGTAGAGGGGAAAGAAAAAGAAAATGGAGAACACTATTTTTTAAAAATTTTATTTTAACAGACTGTATTTTGATTCATTGTACATAAATGGGGCACAACTTTTCATTTCTATGGTTGTACACGATGTAGATTGACACCATTCATGTAATCAATCATGTACACAGGGTAATGATGTCTGTCTCATTCCACCATCTTTCCTTCCCCCGCCCCTCCCTCCTCATTTCCCTCTACACAATCCATTCTTCCTCCATTCTTCTACCCCCTCCCCATTATGTATCATCATCCACTTATCAGATTGGGATTGACTTATTTCATTGAGAATGATATTTTATCATCATCATCATCATGATGAGGATCTGATACTTCTTTGTCATATATTATAATGGTAGAAAATGTTTAGAGACCAATTTTAGTGATTTCATCTGTTTACCTAGAAAATATCACCTGTTATACTTTGACATAGGAAATACTGTCTCATAGAGACATCAACAATTCTTCCAAACAATTCCTAACCACAGTTCACACATCAGACATGACATACAAGCCAGCCAGTCACTTCTACGACATACAATAGACATTTTGGGTGAGATTACTGGTAATTATTGGATTAAATATGCTGTGTGCTTATCAAGGAGGGTAGCTTAACAGACTGCTTATGCCTTGGATTATTAGACTATTTCAATGTTGTTTGCTTTTATTTTTGTAAATTCCTTTGATAAAATTTTCTTTAAAAAATACCAATTGCACCAATCTGATCATTACACAATATATATATATATATATATATATATATATATGTATTGATTTAGCACATTGTGCCCCACAAATATTTGCAACTGTGTCAGTGAAAATAAGAAAGTTTTCTTTCTAGAGAAGAAATGAAGATTCTTTTGAATAACTTGAAATAGTTTTGTTGTTTATAAATTTGAGTACATCAGGCTCTGTTACATGATAACTAATTTATAGTATTGCAATGTGGTATAGTTAGAATTCATTGAGACTTGTAGCATTTTAAAAGGCTTTCACTCTGGATAATGTCACAGTTTTTCTCTGTAAACCTGTTGAGATACTTGAGAAATCCCCCATTTAGGGAAGAAATGCTTATATCGCTTCTTGACTTCATTATAGTTAGCAGTTTTGTCTTTATCTGTTTGTTCACTTGAGCATTCTGTTTGTATATCCACTGATTGGTTTGTTTCCCATAAGGAAAGGCCCAGGCTAGCTCACTAGATGCCTTGTGCCTAGAACAGTGTCTGGCACATAGTTTGCATTGAGTAAATACTACACGATCGAATAGATGAAGCACAGGGACTATGCTTATTGTAAATCCAGTTATTTCAATTTGTAGAAAGGGAAATCCAGGCTCAGTGAGGTGTTTCATTTTGCTCAAAGTTAAAAAAAAAAAAAATATATATATATATATATATATACACACATACTTATATCTGTACCTACACACATATACATATATGTGTATATATACATACATACATATCTATAAAATACATATATACTATACATATATAGTGACAATATTAGGACTGAATGCTAATCTTGTACTGCTTCATCTGTATCAGTGGTTCTCAATTAAGGTTGATTTTTGGCAATGTCTAGAGGCATTTTTATTTCATAATTGGATAGAGGGATATCTATCCAATTGATATCTGTTGGTAGAGACTAGGGATGTAGCTAAACATCCAAACATCCAACAGTGTACTAGATGGACCCCCACAACAAAGAATTATCTTGTTCAAAATGCTAGTAGTGTTTAGGCTGAAAAACCTTGATTTATGCAATTACACAATCATTTGTTGAATGCCCTCTAGGTGTAAGCACTATTTTGAGGTTGTGAAGGAAAAAAAAAAAAAGGTGGTTTTTGACCTTGAATAGTTTGCAATCTAGAGGAGAATTTTATTGACTCAGTCAATGGGACATTGAGATCTTTCAATTGTTTCCATCATACTTCTGAGACAGCTGACCTTGTGTAATGTTTAAATTATTAAATCTATAGGTGCCATCTCACAGTAAGTTTAAAGGATTATATCCTGAAATCTACACACAAATAAAAAACCAAACTCTAAAACTTACTTATAAATATCATGGCTTCACAAAATCCTCAGTTTTAACCATCACTTACTTTTTTACTCAGAAAAATTATAATAAGGCTATTGTTTGTGTAGAAATGAAGGGGGCATAATGTAAAGGAAATTAGGCCATTTCTTATGCTAGAGAGTCTAAAGAGACCCAACATGTAAATTCCAAGCTGTTTTTGATGAATTAAGAAAAACATCTAGGAATTAGGACAGTAATGTAAGGTATAACAATGTTTAGGTTTTATTCTGCAATATGCAAATGTGAATCAAGGTTTAGGAATGGACTCTTATTCCTTGTAAAGATCTCCAGTGGTATAGTTTTAGGGAATGCAGATTAATTTTTGAGAACTATATAGTGCTAAAATTCCAAGGATAAAATGTGGAACAAAGCACTTAGATATGAATATATAATAAAGGTATTTTGGCTTCATGAGGTAATAGAACACCATGTTTCTAGGCTCTACCCTGTAATGTTGCTAGGCATGTTGCTAGTTAGATGACAGAAGAAGGTAGATGAACTCTTACATAGTTTTGAGTGTTTCACACAGCACAGCTTTTGGCATCCTCATGGCATTTTGTCTTTGATCGTATACTCCTGTTATCTTGGCAGTGCAAACAAGTTCACAACTTTGAATTGGGGGGAGAAAGTGCTTTTATTATATTCAACAGGATAATGTGAGAGCCTTGGTAAATGGTTCTTCCACAGTCATAGGAAGAATTACAAATCAAGCATCACAATTTCTGATCTGCTTTCTACATTTTCTTACTTTGGAGATTACTAAAGTGATAACTTTAAAAAATTTTTAATTCTGATTCATTGTACACAAATGGGGTACAACTTTCGTTTCTCTGGTTGTACACGAAGTAGAGTCACACCATTTGTGTAATCATACATGTACATAGGGTAATGATGTTTGTCTCATTCTATTATTTTTCCTTCCCCCCACCAACTCCCCACCCCTCATTTTCCTTTATACAATCTATCCTTCCTCCATTCTTGTCTCCCCCCACTCCCCCTTATATATCATCATCAGAAAAATCATTTGGCCTTTGGTTTTTTGGGATTGGCTTATCTCACTTAGCATGATATTCTCCAACTCCATTCCTTTACCTGAAAATTCCATAATTTTATTCTTCTTTATAAATAACTTTTGATAATCTTTTCCAAAATAAGATATATCAAGTAATGAAAAATAATTTTACTTCTTTGAGTTCTTTTAGTTTATTTGTAGATAGGCAAAACTTCCACCAGATGGCGGTAAACACTTACTGCCTGACTAAGATCTGGATTTAATTAATTAAAACAGCACTCAAGAACTTGTTTATTAGTATAGGTTTATGAATGTTAGGGCTGTAGTTTTAAATATACCTATACTTAAGTCTTTAATCTATCAACTATATAACATAAAAAACCCAATTTGTATGTATGTGTATGTATACAGATATAATATAGACACCAGACCCTAAACACACACATGAATATTCCATATTAAAATATAAATTGTACGTGGCATACAGAAACACCCAGTTAAAGTTGTTTTTTCCTTCATCTCTTTTCTAGACTTATCAATCAGATTTGACCCTGAAGTGCCAGTCATTGGAAAAAGGAACATAAATATATATAATTATTTGAAAATGTACACATGATTTTATGATATTAATGTATAGATCATAAAATTGATCAAAACAGATTTCATTGTAAAAAGTAAAAAAAAATGTTTCATGATTTCACTCACACATGAAATCTAAAACTTAGTTGATCTCAGAAGTTGAGAGTGGAATGGTGGTTACCAGAGGATAGGAAAAGTAATGGGGAGGCGGGGTGGGAAAAGGTTGATTTGTGGGTACAGTTATAGTTAGACAGAAGCAAGAAGTGGTAGTGTGCTGTTGTGTAGTAGGATGAATATTGATAACAACAGTACATTTCAAAAAGCTATAAGAAAGGATTTTGAAAAAAAATGTTTTTACCATGAAGAAATGATATATGTTTGAGGAGATATTTTTAACCTGGTTTAAACATTTTATAATATACATATATTGAAATATCATGTTACCCTATTAACATGTACAATTTTTGATTTATGTATCAGTTGAAAATAAATTTAATTAAAAAAAGAAAATGAACAGGTATTACGGACATAAAACTTTTGGTTTGTTGCTTTCTATTGTGTTAGGTAGAAGGATGCTGACATATTTTATTCGATTGTAGTCCGTTGTGACTTCTGTTACCTAAATATTTTTTATGTTACTTTCTCTGTGCCACTTTGCACCCTATCTAACTTCTTTCTATTCTTTTTAGCCATTTAAATAAACACTCTCTTTAAATATTAGTAGTGAGTCTTTAAATTCCTTGTCTGTCATCCTTTTCTGTGGCTGCAGTGGGCCATAAATTTGATCTTGGTTATCTGTAGCTGTATAAACTTAATAAATATTTCAGAGATTGAGTTCTTTTTCCCACAAAATGGTAATTTTTCTTAGTGCAGAGTTAAAAACTTGAGATTCACAATAGGCATATTTTTCTCTCATAGGTTATGCATTCAGACTCTACTGATTTTATGTATGTGTGGCCTGTGGTTTAAAGGCCCAATGGCCTGACCCATCTTTCCTCTGATCTGGGATCATGCCACTCTTCATTGTGGAGGCGGGAGGGAAGCAATATGCTATCATGACTGAATGATATATCTGTGGCACCATCAGAGCTGTGCCTCGTCACCCTGCCATGCAACAGTGGTGTGACTTTGCATAAGGGTCCTGGGCGCCTCATCTGTAAAGTAGGGTTAAGAATCCCTTCTTATAGCATAATCGTGAGGTTAAATGAATGAACCTTTACAGCATATAAAAAGCATTTCATAAATGACCTTTCAGGGTCTTCTCTAAACAAGGCTCATTTTTCTCACGTGTGTGACATTTACTCCCCTGGCACTGCTTGTTTTCTCAGTCCCTCTTTCCTTCTCTATTGCTTAAAATTCTACCCATCCTTCAAGGCTTATCTCAAATGCTACTCTCCATGAATAATTCTTGAATAAATTTGCCCACCACAGATCCCTCCTTCCTCTGACCTATATTATTTATAAATTATTCATTTCTGTCTTATATCTCTGGTCACATTCTATTTTGTATTATAGCCGACTGTATTTATGTCTTATTTTCCCTTCTAGATCATAAGGTCTTGTGGTCAGGGACCATATTCTCTTTGTCTTTGCTCAAATACCATATGCCACAATGCTTTGCCCATTATAGATGCTCTATTAATATTTATTGAATAAATGAAGAGCATATTAGTTTTCTCTCTCTCTAATGCTGGATTTATAGTTTATTTTTTTAACATCAGGAAATATTTCTTTTAAAGTCCTAAAAGATGCAAGAAACTCCATGTGACCAAATCTCTTTCTTCCTTCTTTAAAAACAAAATTTTTGCATTTATCCTTAATCCAATTACTTTATTACTGCTGCTACTATATTTAGAGAAGGAAAGCAGCATGTTATTTAATCTTTAATAGTTAATACTGGTGAATTTATATAGCCATGGTTTTATTTGACTGGTCTTTCCCCCTCCTTTCCCTTCTCTTCCTCTTTGTTTTTATTATTATTGTTTACACTTTACTGAATTTACTAATTGGCTACAGTAATAACTTAATGTGATTTATTTAAAATAGGACATTGTAGGCCAAGAGACACAGATAAGACGACCTAACTGATTGGCACATCTTAGCATTGTAGCCAAGTACATGAATGTGTAAAATTCATTCACATCCACCTGGGGTTCAGCTAGAGATTTTTTTTTCTCATTTTTCAGATGAGAACACTGAGTTCCATGGGGGCTGGGTGACTTTTCCCAGCACACATGGCATTTCCTTTTAGAGTAGGCTGGGATTAGCTACCTGGTCATCCCAGCAAGGATTGAACTGGGTGATCCTGAGTGGATGAAATATGTCAAGACTGAATTGTAGAATGTAACATTGACTGTGGTATAGACTATGATGTACACTTCAAAGGGCATAAATTATTTTGTGTTTGACTTAAGTATGTTAATTCCTCTTTCTGTACACATTTTAGTTATAGATATGTCATGGTTTCCAGCATTAATTTATTTATAGTGTTTGGAACCAACAATTCTAATGCTTATTAAATATAGATTTGACCCTGGGTTACATCTTTAGTTAAACATATTGCATATTTTGAGTATAATTTGGTGAAAATTTTAGTATGGATCTTTTTTTTTTTTTTTCAGTGCTGGGGATTGAACCCAGGGCCTTGTGCATGTGAGGCAAGCACTCTACCAACTGAGCTATATCCCCAGCCCTTGAATTTTCTTTTTTAAGTTTGAAAGAAAAGTTAGAATCTTTAATCTGAAAACAAACAAAAAAACTATGGTGATACTTGATTAAAATAGGTGACTAAATCCTCTGGGCACCATAATGGAATTTTCTTTACTATCAAGTAAAGATGTGTTTTCTTGGGTTTCCTAATCAGTAGATTAGTAGGCCAGATAACTAACACTCTGGCCCTCGAACTTTTGTTCTTGTATCCTAAATGCAAGATTAATCCTGTTTTTTGGAAACTAATTCCATGATTCCTAATCCAAGGGAATTTAGGAATTGGAGGTGAAGTCTGAGCCTCATAGGAAGAGGAGGTCAACCCCAAGCCCCCAGTTGCTGGCCCAGCGCTGGCAGGCAGCTCGTGTCTCCCCTCCTTTGTGTCAGTTCTGAGTGTGGAAGGCTGCTATTATGGGGTTCTGGGATTGGGCCAGCTTTCTGTCCTTCCCCTCCCTTACACCCCTACCTCTGATTTGTTTCACCACAGTTTTGTTTTGTTTACTTTCATATTTCACATAAGTGGAATCATATAGTACATTCTTTCTGTGTCTCTCTTCTTCCACTTGATGTCTTCCAGAGTCATGGCGTGGGTCAGTAGCTCATCCAGTTCCTGCTGAGCAACTCCATCTCTGACTCAACCACATTTGGCTTATCCTTTCTCTTGTGCATGATGCGTATTTTACCTAGGCTTGATTTCTTGCTTTGTGTTATGCCCCTCTTGCTGCTTTCCCTCTTTTCTTCCCCCTCATCATTTTTTAGTGAAAGTTTCAATCTTGTTCTCAGTAATTTTTCTCCTGAAATAAGGTAACCTCTGCATACATAGTTCTTCTTTCAAGTGAGGAAAGTTAGACTTTGTTATCTTTGATGATTGTCTGTGTTCCACTTATTCTCTCTTCTTTCGGAATACATTGGCTGTCCAGTAGTTAATAGTCCCTTCTTGGGTCCTCTGTTTTCTTTTTCTTAATTTTTATTTTGTATGAAAGGATAGCTGTCCAACTTCTTATCCTCTGCATTATGCATTCTCTGTAGCACCAACAGTGCTTTTTATTGCTGCTAGGATGGACTTTGAGTTTGTATTTGTTTTCATTTTTATTGAAATCCTCCTTATTTTACATTGTAATTCTTTATATTATTATTTATAGTAGTTTATTTTTATCTTATCCTTTTAGCTGTTCATATATTTTGCTGCCTTTATATACAGGGTACATTTACTTGTACTTTCTTGAGTATGTGAAATCTTTTCCTGAGAATTTATTTTGCATCATACTATAGAAAATATTCAGAAGGAACCTGAGAAGGAACTTCCTCTGTTCCAGTGTCCTTTCTCATTGGTTCTCTTTTGTTTTTTCCTTCTTTCTGTATTATCCTCAGATGAGTGAGCTCCATGCAAAAGCATATGGGTTGAGTAGTAGGACAATTTGATTCATATTTTTTTCTTTTTTGGTATCAGGTATTGAACCCAGGGGTGCTTAACCACTGAGTCACATCTCCAGCCCTTTTTTATATTTTATTTTTAAGACAGGGTCTCGCTAAGTTGCTGAGGCTGGCTTTGAACCTGGAATCCCAAGCCACTGGGATTACAGGTGTGCACCACCGTGGCGGGCTCAACATTTTTTCTAAGCCTTCAGCTGTAGGGCACACTGATGGGTGCATTTCTGGCACTGTTCCCAGTTTTAGCAGATGTTGACTCTGCGTCTGAGCTCCGCTGCAGTTTCTTCTGACTCCTACTCCTTGGCTATTTCTACATTATGATGCATTGTGATTCCAGCACACAGCATTAGTGGTTCTTTTATCTCCTCTTTTCACAACAGCGCTTCTCAGAAAGTCATCTGCCTGCATCTGCTCCCTCCACTTTCTGCCCAGTTACTTTCTGAGAATTGTATATCTCCCTGGCCATGAGAGGAGAGACACAGGTCAATGGGTGGGTCGGGCTGGGGGAATGATTTTCTGCTTAATCTAATAGCAATTTCTCACTGATCAAGAAGACTTTCCGTATAGGTTTTTATTTGGTAAGTTCTCTGGAGCTCTAAAAATGGCGGGAGGGAGGCACATCAGGCATCTTCTTTCTTCTTTGTATTGGACTGCTAGCTTGAAGTGAGGTTGAAGGATGCCAAAAGCTGGGAAGTTACCTGCCCAGAACTATCTGCTTTATAAGAGCACCAACTCATTGAAGATTTGGAATTTAGGTTGTTCTTCAACCTTTGTTCTCAGTGAAATTGAGAGTTTTTTCTTTTGTCTTATTTTTCTTTTCTTTTCCCCCCAGCACTTTCATTGATATTTAATAATTTGGGAATGATAACTAGGGCTTCTAGCCAAATGTCATTTAAAGAAAGACATCGACTTTACATCTGGAATAACTTGAATTACTTGGGCTTGTGCATTGTACATACTGGGTGATTCACATTAAAATGGTTAAATTCAATAGGGTAAATGATATTTCAAGAAAAACACCTTATAAATCTGTTGTTTGACAAATTATCCACTAGTTAATTCAGGATAACTAAGATGTACTTTTATGAGTGAGAATGAAGAGAGGGAATCTGAATAGGTGGACGGTGCAGGTACCAATACTTGGCTTCTCCAGGCTCATTGTTCTCACTGGAATGACCCCCAATTCTCTGCTATCTGAGTTGAAAGATGAGTTTTTTGGTCTGTGGGTTCTAAGAGTCCCCATGTATTAGCTGACATATCTAACCTGTGCTTCCCTTTTGCAGTTTTCTTTTCCCTGTGTGCATACCATGCAAAGCATGATCTTGAGTCATTGTTGAAACTTCCCTCTGATCTATTTTTTAATGGTGTCTGAATGATTGGTTAATGGAAGTTTTTGTGAAAGGTCAGATGGTGAACTCTCTTGAACGCTTTCCCAGAGGAAGTGAGATTGTCCTCTCTGACTTGTACAGAGATGTCAACAGTGTGGATATAAACCAAGGCCATAAGCCTGGCATTGTATCTTCTACTTCCTACAACTAGGGCTTGGTGGAAATGTTTTACATGGTTATATTTGCTATTATTTTTTTCCCTTGCTTTTAAGATATCAAATTTAGTTAAGGGTTGACTAGTGAACTGAATTAAAGGTCACTGGTCTTGTTAATATGCTCCTAATAGCAATTAAAAACTAGTTTTGCTTTTTTTTTTTTTAGCTTAATCCTGATTATCGAGATGCCCAAAATGAAGGAAAAAATATGGTGAGTAAAATTTTTTCTTCCCTAGTAAATCCCAAACATTGCTTATCATATTTCTTAGGAACAAACTGAAAATTTAGTAACAAATTTGAAGACTAGGGACTCAGAGAGATTCTCTGAGTAGAAGCTATGGATGAAAGAAAAAGGTTAAAAGAATATATGGCTGAGATTTTAAAAAGTCCAGTTACAGTCACTGAGGGAGACTTCTAGCAACATGAAGGCCATTTATGGTAAAGTGGTGAAGGCAGCTGGAACCTGGGAGACATTGTGTGTCCAGGTTTAGTTTCCTGAAGTGCACAAAAATTAGAAGGAGTAAATTTGTGGCATGATATTAAAAAGGGTGACAGAATATTCCTTTGGATTTAAAATAATGTGTATTCTATTTTGGGGAAGAAATTGAAGCATCAAACAACTAGATTCTAAAATGTGCTATAGGGAAAGCATTATAATTTTATTTTAAGGTCAAGTTTCATGAAAATATTAATACTTACTCTGCTCATCCCGCTATCATTTGTGAATGAGATGACTTCATAGTAATAATGTAACTTTTTTATTTAATAAAAATTCAGGGTAGGTTGATGTATCATAGTTAAAACCTTTGGATGATGGGCTGAATTAAAAAAAAAACAATTTAACTAGATATTTTGATGTATTATAGACACAGTCAAATGTCTTCTGAATTAAGCAATTCCTTTTGAAATTTGTAGGTATCATTACTGTATAATTCAAAGTTCTATCGTTTGGGTAAAAAGTAGTAGTTAGAAGGAATAAATGTGGAGTATTTAAGATGATGGATATGTTAATTACAATCATTCCACACTGTATACATGTGTCATAACATCACTGTATACCCCATCATTATGTGTAATTATAATTTGTCAAGAACAAAAAAGGAAACAAAAACAAAAGTAAAGGAAAAAAAAATCACACTTTTCTCCTACATATCTGTTGACCATTTGTGTGTCTTCTTTTCAGAAGTGTCTGTCCCATTCTTCAGTTGGATTATTTGTTCTTTTGCCATTCAGAAGAGTTCTTTATAAATTTTGGATGTATAGTTTGCAAATACTGTCTCCTGTTCTGTAGGTTGTTTCTTCTCTCTGTCAGTCATTTCCTTTGATGTGCAGAGGCTTTTTTAGTTTGATGTAAAACTATTTGTCAAAGTTGTGAAACTTTTTGCTTTTGTTGCCTGTCCTGAGGTTTCATCTAAAAAAATCCTTGCCCAGACTATTATCATGTAATATTTTCCATGTTTTCTTCTAGTAGTTTCATAACCACCAGGGAAATGAAAATTGCAACTACATTAAGATGTCACCTCCCTTCAGTTAGAATGGCTATTATCAAAAAGACAAAAAATAACAAATGTTGGTAGGACTTAGAGAACTCTTACACATTGTAGATAGAAATGTATAACCATTATGAAAAACAGCATGGAGGTCCCTCCAAAAATTAAATACAGTACTGTAATATGATCCAGCAGTTCTACTACTAGGTATATATCAAAAGGAAACAAAATCGGTGTGTCAAAGAGATATCTGTACTCCCATGTTTACTGCTACACTGTTCACAATAGCCAAAATATGGAATAAATCTAAATGTCCATTGACAGATGAATAGATAAAGAACATGTGGTACAGGCACAAGAGAATACTAGTCAGCACAGAAAAGATGAATCCTGCCATTTGCGACAAGATGAATGGACCTGGAATATGTTAAGTGAAATAAAAGAGACACAGAAAGACACATACTGCATAATCTCACTCAAGTGTAGAATCTGAAAACATAGATCTCCTAGGAGTTGAGAATAGAATGGTGGTTTGCAGAGGGTGTGGAGAGTAGAGGGGATGAAGGAATGAGAAAAGTGAGTGGATGGGTATAGAGTTACAGTTAGGAGCAAGAAGTTCTGGGGTACTATTGCTCAGTAGTGGGAACATGGTTAATAATAATGTATTGTTTATTACAAAATTGCTAGAAGAAATGAATGTTCTCACTACAAAGAAATGATAAATGTTTAAAGTGATAGATATTCTCATTACCTTAATTTATTAATCACACAATGTATATATGAAGTGAAATGGTACATTGTATCCCATAAATATGTAGTTATTGTGTAATCAAAAAAAGAAATTAAAAAAAAAACATAAAACAGTAACACCTCCAGGAACAAAAACCTATGTTACCTTTGATAGAGAAATGAGTGTTCAGTTAACATGACTACTGTGTTTGCATCAGTACACAACTTTATTTTGTAATGGCATGGAGGAAGTGAATCAAGTTAGAACTTCTGGCCTGATTCAGTCCTGCTTGATTGACTCCTCTTTCCATTTAACTGTTGGGATTACAATAGAAAGAAAGCTGAAGTCTTGTGCCATTGGCCCAATAAAAACATAATTTATGTCAAAATATCCCTCAACACAGATGTAGACTTGTTCCATCAATTAGGTCTATTTATATTTCAGTTTTATCACTCTGGGTGGGCTCTTCTTCCTTTGGGTTTCCATTGGCTGCCCAATCTTTTATTTTCCTACGATTTAAGAATATGCTATCAGTCACCAGTTTAAAAAACTGAAGATGAGTCATAGCTTCTTTGGTTCTTTCTTTTGAGTTTGTTACTGCGGCAGAGGCCACCAGGAACATACCTGCTGTTGAATAAGTTCAGTTTCTTACTCCTCGAAGTGAGGTACAGGCACAACATGGGGAACTGTGGGGCATCTCAAAAGAGCGTGTTGGAAGAACTCATTATATGATTTGGGCTTGTGTAGGTGCTTTTGAGGAAGTGGAGCTTTGCATAGATAGGGATACTGTTAGGAAGAGGAGGTAATTCTGTGTTTAGTATCTTAATAAATTTTACCTGAAGGGAGGGAAGGCTAAAGATGCTGCAGCCATTTGTATTTAGTCATTTTTGTGACTTGGACAATATTCATATTTTGTCTGTTTTCAGACACTGTTAAGGAGGGTCTCGTTTGCATCTTGACTCACTGTGGTCAAAGTGTCCTTGTCTGATATCGATGTCGTGTGTGATTGTTGATGTCAGCAAGAGAACAACCTGGCCTAGCTGGGAGTACACCTGTTGGATGTCAGGGGCTGCTTTTCTTTCTCTCAAGGGTTGTTTTATAACATTCTGTGTGGCTACTTCAGCACTGGTTAGGACCAAGAGAGCTCTACTTCTAGCACCACGTGTGTGCTGTTGGAAAAGTCAGAGAGCTTTCTTGATACTCTGTTTCCTTATCTAATGGGATGAAGATATTTGCCTTCTGTGCTTTATCTGGGTGCTGTGAGATAAAATGAGATCAAACAAAAGGAAACAGAATAAAAGATGTTAGTAGGCTAGCAATATAAGTTGTCTCTATTAAAAGGGCATGATATCAAAGCTTCACATTGTGTGATTGAATTGTATCTCTGTGCTTATCTTCTTTCTGCTACACACTGTTGGTGATACAACTGATGGTCTGGGCAGAATATGGATATGAAGGTATACAGAGCACAGAATACATAAATAACTAATAAATCTGTGATGAAGTTCACTGTTTGTGCTAATCAAGCTTTTACCCTGGCTTGATAGTTTTTACTTTTTATTTCAAAATACCATTTCTTCACTTGTCTCTGAAGGTGAGAAGAATGCTCTTCTGTTTAGGCTGTTGTCAGCAGCATTACCTTAATTGCATACAAGACAGGTGGGGCTGCATTTGCTGGAGATGTTTATGACTGGATCTCATCTGTCATCTCAGAGAGACATCCAACTGGAGACACTTGATTTAATTTTTTTCCTCTCCAGAAACCCTAGATTGAGAGTAAACAAAACAGAGAGTATGGAACTATAACACCAACAGTATGGTTTCTCATTTTATAGATCATTTACCACAGAGCAATAATTATGTTTCTGTCTAAAGAAGAAAACAGAGGAGCCTTTAGACTTTATCTCCTGCCTGTGAAATAAGAAATCAATTTCCCAAAACAGAATGCTATTTCACCTCAGATCTGGGTTCCAGTAATGCTGAGTTCACTATGACTATGCTAATTTTTTCTTTCCTAATTTTCCCTAGGTTGTCTATTTAATGCCCAGTTAATATTTTTCCTGTAATTTAGAAACCTTTATCAAAATGTTGCCTTCCATTTTTGAAGTTTCAGAGGTTAATGCATGGTGCCGCAGAAATGAGGCGATGTGTGTCAGAGCTCCCATTAAGACCCAAATTGCTGTATTTATTTTACAAAGGAGTCTATTATTTTCAATCTTACAAATGCACAGCATCCACAGGGACCCGGTAAACATTGGAACGGTGTCAAGCCAGGCTGGGAACCTGACAGTCATTATTTCTTCTTGAAAGGTTGTATCTTTTCAAATGACTCTGGGAAGGGGATTTTTTCTTTTTCCTTTTTTTTTCCCTTTGGACTGCACTGCAACACCATCCATATTAACTCAACATATTTATGTGGAATGTGATCTGATTTTTTTGAGGAGTATCTTTTGTTTATGGTGGGGTTTCTCAACCCTAACAATATCTACATATTGGCCAGGTAATTCTCTGTTGTGTGGGGGGTGTCCTTTGAATCCTAGGCTATTTAGCAGCATCCATGATCTCTACTCACTAGGTGCCAGTAGCCCTCCTCCCCCAGCCTCTAGTTGTGACAATTAAAAATATGTATAGAAATTGCCAAATGCCCCCTAGAGGCAAAATCTTCCCCACCGAGAACCACTGGTCTACATGCATTTATATACACAAACAGGAATATTATAGGAATCAGGAAACTTTGCTGAAAATGTACTTGTAAATTCTGTAGAATTTTGGGATGTGGTGGTACAGATTCTGAAAGGCCCTCAAAATTTCTTGAGCACTGGATTCTGAAAGAAGATCCCTTACTTTCTTTGAGTTTTACTCTGTGATTGTCCCTGGTTACATGCTAAGGGAGAAAAAATAAAAGATAAAAAAAGGAGAGTAAGGATTTGTTAAGGAAGCCCTGCAAGAGGAGGAATGTGTGTAGCTTTAAAAGGCAGTGTTGTGTGTGGTTACATAAAGTCAGCAGCAAGCTCAGGAGGCTGCGAACGCAAACAGAGAAGCCTACGCATCGTTATGCTGCTACGGCCGCACACAGCTCAGAAAACGCAGACATGTTTCTTACACAATGTCTCTGGCTCCCAACAACAGAATTGCAGCGTGAGGTTCCTGCTAAAAATTCGATGACTCACCAGTGAGTAACACAGAAGGTGTTCTGGGGCCTGACTCCTGTGCTGCTTCTGGCAGGCCCCAGGACAGCAGGAGAAACCCGGAGAGCCCTTAGTTTCCTAGGTGGCTTTTCTTAAGGGCCTGTGTCTCCTTCCCAGTGAAAATGCCTGTTTGCCGAGAGCCCTGGGTTAACATTCTGAGACCCTGCATCACCCTAAATTGAGCTCACCAATGTTAGATTTCACACCTGTTTAAGCTCTGTGGGACCTTAATGCATTTTTGTGATTCAAGGGAGAGACCATTGAGCTTCAATAATTCCACACAGAGCTACTGTTTCTATGTCTTTTTTTTCTTACTTAAAAATCGATGTGGCTTTATAAACAAAAGCCACAAGCATATGGTTCTGAGCAGAGTTGTCTTCATGCTATAAAGATGTAATATTGACTTTGTTCTATATTGAAATTAGGCTCATATATTAAAACTTATATACTTGAAACTTGTTATTGGGATAGCATTAGTTAAAAATTCCGAGGGATGGCTTGAAGTTTATTGTCAAACTCTTTACAAAGGAGAGTTCCCCATAACAAATTAACAATGTATGAGAGATTAAAAGCAAAGTGCTTAAGACAACAGCACTGGTCTTTAAAAAAAAAAAAAAAAAAAAAAGCAACTAAACTTGTTAAAAGCTCTTATTCACACATAAACAATTTTTATGCTGTTTATAAATAGAAATTTTCTATTCATTAAAGCTGTTTTCCAAGGATCTACATGAACTACTTAAGGGCTTAATAGTACATTCCATTTATTCTATGTAATTAAAATAAAACCACAGGTCTTAAATAGCATGAGTAACTCATGGTGGCCTGTTTTAATTAACCCTAATTAGTGATTTTTTTTTCTGTTTTGGAAAGGATTCTCAATGTTGCAGTGTCAAAAGAAAGAGGCTCCTTATTAATTTGTTTGGGCCCCCACAGGAAGACACTACCAGAGAGGGTGGGGTAGGAGGGTCATTTTTAGGAACCTAGATTTGATCTCTGCTTATTAGTCTAGAAAATTAATTTCATTAGCATTCCAAAAGGGAAATGAACGGAAGGGGATTGACTTCTCCTAAATGAACTCACAAATGACTTATAGTTAAACCACAACACCAACTTTCATTTTTTAACTAGATCTAAATAGTTGGGTCAGTTACTGCATTATTCTTGAAAGAATAGCTACCTCAGCAGCTAAATGATAATGAGAATATTGGTGTATTGGAGACCCAGTCAGGAAATTAGGTGCCATACTCCTTTTAGGAATATGGTGTTTATTCAAGAAGATTGGCATACTCATTCTTTACATCTATACTAGTCAGTGGTCAGAGAACCTGTTAAATTCTTGCTCATGGATGCTCCATTTATTTAGGTTACATACTGATCTTCGGTTAATAAAGCCTTTCTTCAAACATAGTTCAATGTAATAAGATTTTATTTTCCTGAGATAGTCATATTTTAATTGTTTCATTGCAATATTCCGTGTAAGCCACTTGTGCCCTGCTGTGGTTGAATATGTCCCTACATTTCATGTGTTGGCAACTTGGTCCCCAATGCAGCAGTGTGGAGAGATGGGACTTTTGGGAGGTGACTGTGGCAGGAGGGCTCTTCCCTCACGAGTGGGTTAATTTATTCAGGGATTAGTGGGTTATTGCAGATGTAGTTTTATGACAAAAGTGAGCTCTGTCTGGTTTGTTCAATTTTGCCACGTGGTGCCTGTGCCATGGTAGGGTGCACCAGAAGGTGCTCACCAGCTGCCAGCGCCATGTTCCTGGACCTCCAGCCTCCAGAATCATTAGTTAAGGAAACCTCTCTTCTTATAAGTTACCCAGTCTGTGGTGTTCAGTTATAGCAACAGAAAATGGACTAAGACATGCCCAAATCCCATTACCTACATATACACAAAAATCCTCGTAGTTATTTCTACAACCAACTGATCTCATCCATCATCTCTGTGTTCTTACATTCTGAGGCAGTCTCTCTCACATGTGTTAACACCACTTGCTGTGTTGGTGGTTCTTTCTTTTGGCAGCAATAGCATTGTGAAATCCAAAAAAGAGCTCTTTTATAGTATTTCTTTGCCACTGTAATCATCCTGGCCTATTTCTCCTCAAGTTTTCATATTGCTGGGGATAAAATTAAAAACAAATGTCCTTTTGCTTCTTTTGGAATGACCACTTCCTCTTGCTGAACTACCTTCTTCATCCTCTTGTTCCTCTGCCTTCTTCATCCCAATCCCTATTGTCTTCAGTATCAGATGTCAGTGTGCTTTTAACCTTGAGAAGCAAGTCTTAGGTGCACGAGGTGTTCTACTGGGCTTGTTAAGGAGGATTGTGTGGCCTCGTGCAGGTCTTCTGCCTCAGCTGTTTGCAGTCAGAGAGCAGTGTGGTTTCTGTGGCACCATAGGATTTTGGAGCCTCAGGGAATAGTGCTTCACTGCTGTGTGTATCTTAGTAACTAACACCTGGATTTTCTTGTTAAGTTGCATGATATAGACCAGGGACGTAACATACCTATGACTGCCTGTCTGCCTGTCTGTCTTCCTTCCTTTTTTCCTTCTCTCTTCTCTCAAAAATTGTATATACTTAAGGTGTATCACACGATGTTTTAATATACATATAGTGAAATTATTACTACAGTCAAGCAAATTAATATATCCATTCTCTCATATAATTACCTTTTTTTTTTTTTTTTTTTTTTTTTTGCGGGCGGTGCCAGGGATTGAACCCAGGAGCACTTAACCACTGAGTCACATCCCCAGCCCCTTTTTGTATTTTATTTAGAGACAGGGTCTTACTAAGTTGCTAGGGCCTCGCTAAGTTGCTGAGGCTGGTTTTGAACTTGTGATCCTCCTGCCTCAGCCTCCCGAGCCACTGATTACAGGCATGTTCCACCACACTCAGCTTCATATAGTTACATGTTTTTTGTGGTAAAAGTACCTGAAATCAACCCACTTCTCAGAGTTCCAGCACATTTGCTTTCTGAAACCTTGACTTCCATTTTCTCTTCCCCACCCTGCTGCCCTGGCAGTTGCTCTTCTGTTCTCAGACTGTTTCTATGTTTTTTTTTTTTTTTTTTTTTTTTTTTTTTTGGTTGTTGTTGTTGTTGTTGTTAATTCCACATATAACTGACGTCATGCGGTATTTTGTTTTCTTGTGCCTGGCTTATTTCCCTTAGCATTATATTTCTTAAGTTCATTTCTGTGGTCACAAATGGCAAGATCTCTCTTTTTTAAGAATGAATAATATTCCATTATGCAAATGTTCCTTAACTTATGATGGGATCACGTTCTTATAAACTTATTGTCAATAAATGGGCTAAGGAACTGGGCAGATATGTCACAGAAGATATACAAGTGATCAACAAATATGTGAAAAAGTGTTCAACATCTCTAGTTATTAGAGAAATGCAAATCAAAACCACCCTAAGATTACATCTTACTCCAATTAGAATGGCTGTTATCAAGAATATAAGCAATAATAGGTGTTGGTGAGGCTGTGGGGGAAAAAGGTATACTCATACATTGCTGGTGGGGTTGCAAATTAGTGCAGCCACTATGGAAAGCAGTGTAGAGATTCCTCAGAAAACTTGTAACGGACCCACTAGTTGACCCAGCTATCCCACTCCTTGGCTTATAAAAGGACTTAAAATCAGCATACTACAGTGATGTAGCCACATCAATTCACAATAGCTAGATTGTGGAACCAACCTAGATGCTCTTCAATAGATGATTGGATAAAGAAACTGGTATATATCCACAAAGTAATATCATTCATCTATAAATAAGAATAAAATTATGGCATTTGCAGGTAAATGGATGGAGTTGGAGAATATCATGCTAAATAAGATAAACCAATCCCTGAAAACCAAAGGCTGAATGTTTTCTCTGATAAGTGGATGCTGATACATAACTGGGTGGGGTTAAGGGAAGAATGCAGGAGTGTTAGATTGTGTAGAGGGAAATGAGGGGAGGGGAGGGAGTAGGATGAAGGAAAGATAGTGGAATGAGACAGACATCATTACCCTATGTACATGTATGATTACACAAATGTGAATCTACGGCTGTACAACCACAGAAATGAGAAGTTGTACCCCATTTGTGTACAATGAATCAAAATGTATTGTGTAAAAATAAAAAAAAAACTTACTCTAAGTCGAAAATATCATAGTTGAAAATGCTTTTAACACTCTTAATCTACCAATCATCATGTCCTTAGCAACACAATATATTATAGATTATTGGTTGTTGATCCTTGATACCTTGTGGCTGACTAGGAGCTGAGGTTCCCTGGCATAGCAAGAGTATCATGCTTCATATTGCTAGCCAAGGAAAAGATCAAACTTGTTTTTCTGGAGTGTGATTTCTAATGAATGCATATTGATTTATACAACAGAAAGTCAAAAACATTATAAGTCAAACCATCCTAAATTGGGGACCATCTGTCTGTCTGTCTATGTATTTATATATGTCTCACAGATTTCTTTGCCCTGTCATCCATCAGTGGACACATAGTTTGTCTCCATGCGATGGCCATTGTGAATAGTGCTGCAGTGACTGTGGGGCACAGACGTCTTTATGAGTGGGGGTTTCATCTCCTCTGCATCTGTGCCCAGTGGGGGGGGTTACTGGGCCATGTGGTAGCTTTCTTTTTAGCTTCTTTAGGAACATCCAAATTGTTTTCCATGAGGGCTGCACCAGACTATAGTCCCACCAACAGTGTGTGATGGTTCCTTTCTCTCTACACCCTCCCAATACTTATTATCTCTTGTCTTCTTGAAAATATATTTTAATGGGTATAAGTTGATATTTCATTGTGGTTTGGATTTCTATTTCCATTATGATTAGTGATGTTGAGCACCTTTTCATATATTTGTTGCCCATTTGTGTGTCTTTAATTTGTGAATCTAGATGAAACAGTTTCTTTTCCATATTTGGTTTAAGTGTAGAATGGCCCAGATTCCTATTTTTCAGTAGGTTCAAGGAAACAAGGAAAAGGACCATAGCTTTTGTGACTGTTACTGCCTTATTGATGTGCCTGGATCCAGCCATACCATCTGGGAGTGTGTGACATACCAATGTTGATAATAGTTTCCTCAAAGGCTGTCAGGTCTGATCTACTGTTTCTGAGTCATGTGAAATAGACACCTTTAGAAACATGCAAATTCAAACACTATAACCTGATTAAGTGGCGAGTTTAATAAGAGAGTTGATAAAGGTAAACAACTTTATATCTTCTGAACAGAGAGATGGAGACCTTCCAACTTCAAAGAAAAAACGCCAGTCAGGGGAGAAGATCATGTATACTTTGGTCTCAGTCCCACATGGAAATGACATTGCATCTCTTTTTGAACTGGATGCCACAACTCTTCAGAGAGCTGACTGCCTGGTTCCCAGGTAAAAAAAAAAAGAATATATGGTTAAAAGATATTTCTCTGAATAATTTTAGGGGTAGGTTAAGAATGAAAATCCTAGCATTAATATAATTTTTGTGATATCCAGAGCATAAGCGAAGAAAAAGTGTGTAAAATATTGTGCCTATTTTGTGAGTAGATTAACATAGTTTATTTTATTCTTATAAATAATTAAAAGGTACAGGACCAATGAAGTTCTGAAAAATTCATAAGAATCATTTATTCCTATTACTTGTATGGCCTTTGGTTACTAAAATGATAAATAATCTAAAAGCATTTCTAGGAATACTTTTATCATTTATTTTTATTATGTCAGGTTCCCCACTTCATTTATTCATTTGTTCATTTATTTAGTGATTCAGTCAACAATATTTATGGAACATTGATTACATTCCAGGCATTGCCTTTGGCACTGAGAAGACAACTGGTTATAGCAAACTGGTTATAGACTTACATTCAAATGGGAGAGGCAAGCTGTAAACAAACCAGCAAACACAAAATGTAGGGTCAGGTAATGATAATGCTTTGAAGGAAAATTGCAGAATACAGAGAATTCTGTTAGGTCAGAGTGTGCAGGAATGGCCCTTGAATCAAGGAATCAGGTCCACTCCATTGGGGAGGAGTGTTTCAAGCAGCAGGAATAGGGAATGAATGGAAGAATCTTGAAATTTACTAGTTGTTTTTAAGGACCAGTGAGGAGGCAAGTAGAGCTGGACCTAAGTGAGTGGGGAGGGTGATGGGGAAGGAGGCAGCCAGAACCCAATGCAAGAGAATATCTTATGCTCTTTTGCTTGAATTTGACTATTTTAGTTGAGCTCTTTTGTCCACAACCATCTACTTTCCAACAAGAGCACCTTGATGCGCTCTGTGGACACACTGAGTTCCACCCACATTGTTGGGTCAGGTGGGACATTTCTAATTTGGCCTTGATGGAGCAATGCTATACTTGGGCCTTGGGTAGTGATTAGGTGAATGACAGTATCTATGCAAAGATGCAGATGCTGTTGTGCCAGTCCCTTTTGAGAAGGATAACCCTTGATGGTACTAATACTGCTGAGAAATACCACTTGTGGAGTTTTCCAGGGTATTCCATGGCATTCTCATTTGTGAGGAATGTTGCTGACTCTTGACATTATGTGAGTCCATCTCTCAGTCTTCCCTTTCTCCCGTATGGTCTAAAAAGAGATCCCTCTGAGGGTTTTACCTGATCCAGGTCTGTCTCCTGCCTTGTCTTCTAAGAATTGGGATCTTAATTACTCCTTATGATGATGTTACTCATTTTAGATTTTTCAGCAAAAATGCAGTCTTTTTATTTGTGTTTTAGTACTGGGGATTGAACCCAGGGGTACTTGATCACTGAGCCACATCCTAAGCCCTTTAAAAAAATATTTTATTTAGAGACAGGGTCTTTTGAGTTGCTTAGCCTTGCTGAGTTGCTTAGCCTTGCTAAGTTGCTGAGGTTGGTTTTGAATTTGTGATCCTCCTGACTCAGCCCACAGAGCCACTGGGATTGCAGGCATGTGCTTCCAAGCTTGGCTTAAAAGTAGAGTCTTTCTTGAATGCCAATCATGAGAGTTTGTTTAAGGAAATGGTAAAAGATCTCACTGTAAAGTGCATAGACCCATGTCAAGGACCCTGAGTTGAGCTTTGTATGGAAGTGTTAATCTCCCACTGTTCAGAACTGTTGAGGTCTTTATTCATTGTATTAAGGCTATCATTAATTTATACTTAATAATAACTACTATTATAATAAAGCTCTGAAGCACTTTATATGTGATAAGCAAGTTCTTCCTAAATATTATCTAATTCTGGCAGCAGGATTTAATCTTTACAGATCAGGAACTAGAGGTGAGTTAAAACACCTTCTCAAGTTGGCTTTAAATTAGAGCCACCTGGACAGCATCAAAACCTCCCCATGCCCTTGTTGCAAGAAGACCAATGAAGTCAATCTTGGGGGTGGAAGGAAGCCTTTACCTTTATTTTCTTAAAGCATTACCCAAGTGATTTTGATAGGGAGTACAAATTTCTCAAACTTTAAACTAAAAGAGGCCAATAAAGTCTTATTGCAGTTTATGATTCATTTTGTCTAGGGTGAGTACCTGAGAAACTGCACTCCTAACAAGCCCTCAGATAATGCCAGTTCTGCAAATTAATTTCCTTTCACAGATATTCACAATTAGTGTTGGGTTCATTCTGGGCTCTGGGATTGTAAAAACTTCCCAGGTGATGTGAAGCAGAGTTTGAGAACCAGGGGCTTAGAGTGACAAATGAATTGGCTTGTCATGCTCATGAAGTGGAGTTGATCTTGGAGAATGGGGACATAAAGTGTGCACTCTAAACCACTATGCTACAATACCTTCATATCTTCAATGTTCATATTACATCAAGGTCTTATGGACAACAGATTTCTGTGGTACAGGTCCTAAAGAGGTACTCAGTTCCCAAATCCTCTCAAAATGTAAGTTAACAGGTTAGAGTATAATTCTCTTAGCGAGACCCTGTTTCAAAATAAAAAATAAAAAGGGCCTGGGGGATACAACTCAGTGTAAAGCACCCCTGGGTTTAATGTCCAGCATCAGATACTTGTCATTTTAGATTTTTGCAACTCATTTTCAGTTTATTCTACTTTTGTGAATGTAGAACTGAATTGTTGAATGAATCTCCTTGAGGCCTTTGGCATTTTATTTATTTTCTCTTCTTGGTCAAAATGTTTTACACCTTATTATATCTAATCTTTATAGTGAACTTAGCAAACTCTAAGGCAGAAAACTTTATGGACTTTTTCTTTTAATTAGTCCTATACACATATTTGTTAAAGAAATAATGGTAATAAAACATTCAATAAAAACAGAAATATTTGAGTTGGATGAAGTTCTAGGTGTGCTTTTCCAGACATTCTCTCACAGGTCATATTTTTGTTATTCATGATTCATGGAATTAGCCAAAATGAACCATTGTTCTTAGGGGAAGTATAGGGTTATGTTCCTGTTAGTTTCTGGTCATTTTCGTCAGTCAATACATAAACTGGTTTTGTGTGCGTTTCTGTTAAGAGACACCTTATTGTCTGCATATTGTTGATTCTTTAACATTGACCTCATGGAAATAGGACTGTAACTCATGCCTAAATGAAGCTTATCTAGCCTAAGAATTTTCTCTAGTCATATCACAGGAATGGTAGATAGCATTTGTAGAATGGGAGCCATTTTAAACACCAAAATCACCAGTAAAAAGCACAGAAATGGAAAAAAAAAATGCAGCACTAAATGGACTGCAAAAGGAACATGTATTTACAGTAGAGCTGAAACAAGGAGGCCAAATGTCACCTTGCTGGACCTCAGCTTGGAAATGTGTGTGTTGGATGACTTAAATGCTTTGTCACCTTGCACATATCCTCAAATGACCACCTTACACGTATCCTCAAATGACCCCTAATCTTGGAGTTACAAATAAATTTTAGTAAGTAGGATTTACAAGCATGTAGTTCACAAATGATGAAGATTGGCTATATATACTTTCACATGCAGATGATTAAGCTATACAAAGGACAGCTGGCAGGAGCAGTTTTAATGGAGGTGATTACTTGATCAGTGTCCTCACTTTAGTGCATATCAAAATAGCATGGGGAGCCTGTTAAACTACTCAGTTTTGGACCTCAACCCCAGAGTTTCTGATTTAATGGACTGGGATGAGGTCTGAGAGTTTACATTTCTCATAATTTCCCTGGTGTTATTGATATTACTGGTCCAGGGTCCACATTTTGAGAATGATTGATCTGGGTAATAATACTGCTTGCTTTGAAGTAGTCTAAATTCAGAATTTTTTCTTAAACCAAATGAATCTTGAGTCAATTACTAGTCTAAGATATTTATGTTCACATCATATATGAAACTGTTAAATGTGTCAACATGTTAAGTGTGCAAATTTGTTATAGTCTGTTTTATAAATTGTTTGTTTTTAGGAACTCATATGTTCGGTTAAGACATTTATGCACCAACACATGGGTAACCAGTACTAGTATTCCTATAGACACAGATGAAGAGAGGCCTGTTATGTTGAAGGTAAATATTGCTGAGAATGATTTAATTTTTTTTATCAAATGTTGTGTTCATAGGATTTAGGGGGTTTCTGACATGTTCCTTAGAATCCACCTTTATCAACTTTACAGATTATTGCAGTTAATTTCATTGAGCTCTCTTATCTGCCACATGCTTAGGTAGCTGTACTATATATATGGGTTGGCAGCAGTGGGGCTGTCAGGAGTCAGTAGTACAGATTCCAAAAGGAATGGGAGTAACATTTGGGAAGAAGGTATGATTCCAGGATTGCCTCTTCTGTACTCTGTTGGAACTGAAGCCAAGGGCAAGTGTTGAAGGGACACATTTCCATTGGTACTCTGGAAACAGGGCAGGGAATGGGCAAGGGAAATCGCCGCATGCCTGCATTCTTTCCTGGGGAGTAATGCATATGGGAATTACTGTGTTTGGATGATCTATTCGTGCCTTGTATTTCTTAAACAGTACTGAGATGTGTTAGTCTTGCAATAATATTGCATAGTTATTTAGCCGAGCTAATCTTAATGGAAAAACACATTCCAGATTGGAACCTGTCAAACCAAAGAGGACAAAGAAGCCTTTGCCATTGTGTCTGTCCCACTGTCTGAGGTCCGAGACTTAGACTTTGCTAACGATGCAAATAAAGTGCTAGCAACAACTGTTAAAAAGCTGGAAAATGGCACCATTACTCAGAATGAAAGGAGGTTAGTAACTTTTTAAAATGTCTTTTAACCATCAGAGTTAATTGTCAATTCTTGCAGTATTTCTCCAGTGAATGAATGAATGTAAGGGAATAATAGAATATTCTCGTTAGTAGCGCATCTCCTTCTTAATGAGGTAAGAACTTCATTTCTCTTAATCATAATGAGTGAATGAAAATGGTGAATTAAAATCTGATGGAGTATTTACTTTTTCCATGTCTTGAAAAAATAGTTGTTTTTAGTTTCTCTTTCATCTTTTCTTTTGAAGTCTTCATGATACCTTTTGCTGCATTTGATTTGATATTTGGTCTTAGAGTTTAAAATGTCCTAAAGGAAGTTTTATGTTTTCTGGTCATTTTTATTCATGACACATTTCTCAGCTCTAGTATTACAAAATGAAAAAAAAATGGAGTATTAGGAAAAAAATCTGCAAGGTGTAGCTCTCTGCCTTATAACTCATTCAGAGAAACTAGTTCCTTGGTTCTCAAACTGGTTTTGGAAATAAGTGAAGGAGAGAATTAAAATGATAGCTAGAAATCATTGCATCTCTACTTTGCATCAGGTACTGTGTTAGGCACTCCCCATTTATTTTATGTGAACTTGCAAATGGCCCTGAGATAGATATTCTCATTTTATATAAAAGAGAATCAAGAGGGTGAGCAACGTGGGTAAGGTCATATAAGTGTGGGCTTTAAGTATATGTAGTTTAAAGTCTGTATGCTTCCCAGCATTTCTGAGCACAAATGTCCTATTTTCTCTCTTCATGATTTGCAACATATCTTTTAATTTGAACAAGATAAGGCTATTTACCCATCCACAGCATACCTTAGAGCTCTCAGACATAGCTGATAAGATGGTAACTGAGATCAGCACCTAGCAGAAAGTAGTTAAGTTAAAGAAATAAACAGTCCATGACTTGCCAGTTTTACTCTTGGCTGAATATTCTTGAAATCTGTCCAAAAGGAGTTCCTCCATGTGTTCACTAGGACACATGCTCAAGAATGTCCAGCCTTGTTCTAAATACTCCCAGACTGAACTCTATCCATATGTCCATCACCTGTTGAATAGATGATTAAAGTTATGATATATTCATACAATGGAATACAGTGTAGCTCTGAAAATTAAAGAACTGCATCTGTGTGTAATGCTATGAATAAATCTAAAAACTTTGAGTGAAAATGAGATGCAACAAATGCATTCACTCTAACACTCTAACACTATTGTAAGTTCAAAAACAAGCTAAATAAACACAATTTTGTTAGGGGTATTTTAGCAATGAGAAGATCTATAAAGAAATTCAAGAAAATCATTGTCACAAAATTCAGATGGTGTTTCCTCTTAGAGGGGAGGCAGGAGTTGACTGGTGAGGGGTGGAGGGCTCCTGGAATTGTTTGTTGCTTGCTCTGGGTAGAGGTGACATGGGGTTCACATTGTAAGTATCCCTTAACTAAACACATGTTTTAGAAACTTTCAGGCATGTATCTCATAACACAAAAGAACAAAACACCAACTTGCTTCCTCCCTACTCCTGTTGATAAAAAAATCATAAATATGCAAACAAATGGAATAGCTGGTTCTCAGCTTTTTCTCTGTTCTTTCCTCTGCTTTTCTCCTGACAAACCTGCATTAGAAAACAACTGTTGTGTATTCAATTATATCTCTAACCCTGTTGAAGGAAATGAATAAAGACCAGAAGCTTAAGCAACTGCCCCACTTTTATGGACAACAGATAATTAAATATCAGAGCTCAATTATGACAGGAAATGGGTTCTAATGTGCAGATAGGAATTTTTATTTGCCTGTGATTTATCTAATGTCTTTGATGAATCCTTTTCTGTTTCTGTCTCTTTCACATATGCATAGAAATTTACTAAAGCCTCTCCTACAATTCTAAGTATTCATTGAAGAGGACAAATATTCCAGTTATGAGTGCTCCACCATCAGTGGATGCTACCTGGCACAAGTTACTGTTTCTCCAGGGACTAATGGAGGGGACCTTCTCCTCACAAGATGTGTCCAAGGAAGGTGGTGGTTTAGGATTGAGTAGAGATCGTGCAATTTATTTCCTTTGCTTCTTTCACCACTGTTTTAGAGTTAAAAAAAAAAAAAGTAGCAAAGAGAAGACTTTGCCTGAGAAACATGAAGTTGCAATTATTGATCTTAATTTAGTAATTTTAGAAAAGCTATCTCTCATCAAAATGCATTCAGAGCTGCCTGTCAGTGCATTGGAGTTTATTGGCATAGTTGAATGCATTTATATTATTTTCTTAGTTTTGGAATTCAATATAAAATTCTTTCTGGAAATAACTGACAACTCTGACTTTTTCCCCCTATGGAGAATAAAGTTATTATTAGATGTTCTTTTTACTCAAAACCAGAAAGATGATACAAGGTCAAAGGGAGGGTGTGAGAATATTGCAGGTCTGTCTCAAAATGCCTGTGGTGTTGGAATTCTCTCTTTCTCTCTTGTAGCCCTCCTTTTACTCACCGCAGGAAAGGACTGTGGAGGCACAGCTACTGTGTTGTGCTCCAAGATGCTCAACCTTAGATAATTTTCAGTCGAATTTTCTGCTTTCATTTTACATAGTTGCACCAACAAAATAGAGAATATTGTGAACCTGTTGGTGGGGAGGGAAAGGAAATATGGAGGACTGTTAACTGCTGTGCAGACCTTGAGGAAGTGACATGTGCAGTCCTTAACCAGAATTTTTGTATCACATTGTACATCTGAGGGAGTGTGTTTTACCTGTAGAGGGTTTCTATGCAACATCCATTGTTTACAGATGTAATTAATTCAGGTTTATGGAACTCTTGCTAATACATGCTGAAGATTTTAGACTGTCCAGGCCTTCATGCAACTTACAGACTTGGAGTCTGGTTCTAATGCCCCATGGTGGAAGCTCAGGATCTAGAAAGGTCATCCAACTGGGGATCACCAGGCCAGATGTTTTTGTAGTTGCTTCCCAGAGCACCATCATTTCCCAACAAATACTATTTGCCTGATATTACTATTATAACACCAGCTACCTTTTCTTTAGTATTCACCTTGGTGCCTCCTTTTTCGGTGTCCCTTGATTTCAGATTTCCTGGTCATTTTATTTTAGTTATGTGTCTTGTGAGCAACAGAGGCATGGATTTTAAAAAACCTAATCTAATAGTCTATTTTATTTTGCAAGTTTAATTAATTTGCATGTTGTATGTCTTTGGACTCATTCATATTTTTTACTTGAGGGCAGCTTTTCTTTTCCTTCCACTTCCTTCTTGCTTTCTGTTCAATGGATGAAGGTTTTCTCTCTCTTCCCCTCCCCATCTTATCATCTTATCTTTTCTTCTACTGATAGAGAAGCTCGAGGTTGTACTTCTGTTCTTTGGTAAGTGCTCTGAAATTCTTTTTTTTAATGTGGTGCTTAGGATCAAACCCAGTGCCTCACATGTGCTAGGCAAGTGTTCTACCACTGAATCTCACCCCAGTCCTGAAATTCTTAATTATACATTTTACTATATATTTTTATAAAACTTGAAGTTATTAATACTTCTTTCTTCTCATGCAAGAAAAGTGCCTCAGCATTCTTTGATCATGCCCTAATAATCTTCCTCCCATCTTTCTTGTAGCAGATGTCAAGAACCGCAGTTCTGTTTATTCTTTTAAGTTTTAGTTTATATTTGAGCTATACAAAAGAATAAATGTGTCATATATATTGTGATTCACCATCTTTTTTACTGACCAATTTAATTTCTAAAAGTTGTTTTCTAGTGATTAATTATATATCTTAATATAGTTTATCTCTTCCTCTACTTGATTTTTTTTTATTGTAAACAAATGGGATACATGTTGTTTCTCTCTTTGTACATGGAGTAAAGGCATACCATTTGTGTAATTGTAAATTTACATAGGGTAATGTTGTTTGATTCATTGTTATTTTTTCCTTCCCCCCCACCCCTCCCACCCCTCTTTTCCCTCTATACAGTCCTTCCTTCCTCCATTCTTGCTACCCTCCCTAACCCTAACACTAACACTAACCCACCCACCCCCCATTATATGTCATTATCCGCTTATCAGTAAGATCATACGTCCTTTGGTTTTTTGAGATTGGCTTATCTCACTTAGCATGATATTCTCCAATTTCATCCATTTGCCTGCAAATGCCATAATTTTATCATTCTTTATGGTGGAGTAATATTCCATTGTGTGTGTGTGTGTATATATATATATATATATATATACATCACAGTTTCTTTATCCATTCATCAATTGAAGGGCATTCTAAGTTGGTTCCACAATCTGGCTATTGTGAATTGAGCATCTATGAACATCGATGTGGCTGTATCTCTGTAGTATGCTGATTTTAAGTCCTTTGGGTATAGGCCAAGGAGTGGGATAGCTGGGTCAAATGGTGGTTCCATTCCAAGCTTTCTGAGGAATCTCCATACTGCTTTCCAGAGTGACTGCACTAATTTGCAACCCCACTAGCAATGTATGAGTGTACCTTTTCCCCCACATCCTCGCCATCACCTGTTGTTGCTTGTGTTCTTGATAATTGCCATTCTAATTGGGGTGAGATGGAATCTTACGGTAGTTTTGATTTGCATTTCTCTTATTACTAGAGATGTTGAACATTTTTTTATATATCTGTCGATTGCTTGTAGATCTTCTTCTGTGAAGTGTCTGTTCATTTCCTAATCCCATTTGTTGATCGGATTATTTGTGTTCTTGGTGTAGAGTTTTTTGAGTTCTTTATATATTCTGGAAATTAGTGCTCTATCTGAAGTATGAGTGGCAAAGATTTTCTCCCACTCTGTAGGCTCTCTCTTCACATTACTGATAGTTTCCTTTGCTGAGAGAAAGCTTTTTAGTTTGAATCTATCCCAGTTGTTGATTCTTGCTTTTATTTCTTGTGCTATGGGAGTCCTGTTAAGGAAGTCTGATCCTAAGCTGACGTGTTGAAGATTTGGACCTACTTTTTCTTCTATAAGATGCAGGGTCTCTGGTCTGATTCCAAGGTCCTTGATCCATTTTGAGTTGAGTTTTGTGCAGGGTGAGAGATAGGGGTTTAATTTCATTCTGTTGCATATGGACTTTCAGTTTTCCCAGCACCATTTGTTGAAGAGGCTATCTTTTCTTCATTGCATATTTTTGGTCCTTTTGTCTAATACGAGAAAATGATATGAGGGATGCTGTATTTTATCGAATGCTTTTTCGGCATCTATCAAAATAATCATGTGATTCTTAATTTTAAGTCTGTTGATATGGTGAATGACATTTATTGATTTCCAGATGTTGAACCAACCTTGCATCCCTGGGATAAAACCCACTTGATTGTGGTGCACTATCTTTTTAATATATTTTTGTATGAGATTTGCTAAAATTTTGTTGAGAATTTCTGCATTGATGTTCATTAAGGATATTGGTCTGAAATTTTCTTTCCTCGCTGTGTCTCTGTCTGGTTTAGGTATCAGGGTGATATTGGCTTCATAGAATGAGTTTGGGAGGGTTCCCTCCTCTTCTATTTCATGGAATACTTTGAGGAGTATTGGAATGAGCTCTTCTTTAAAGGTTTTGTAGAACTTGGCTGAGAACCCATCTGGTCCTGGACTTTTCTTTGTTGGTAGGCTTTTGATGACCTCTTCTATTTCATTGCTTGAAATTGATTTATTTAAGTTGTGTATGTCCTCCTGGTTCAGTTTAGGTAATTCATATGTCTCTAAAAACTTGTTGATGTCTTCTAGGTTTTCTGTTTTGTTGGAGTATAGATTTTCAAAATAGCTTCTAATTGTGTTTTGTATTTCACGCGTGTCTGTAGTGATATTTCTTTGTTCATTCCGAATTTTAGTAATTCGAGTTTTCTCTCTCTTTTTCTTTGTTAGTGTGGCTAAGGGTTTATCAATTTTGTTTATTTTTTCAAAGAACCAACTTTATTTTGTTAATTTTTTCTATTGTTTCTTTTGTTTCAATTTTGTTGATTTTAGCTCTGATTTTAACTATTTCCTGCCTTGTACTACTTTTGGTGTTGGTCTGCTCTTCTTTTTCTAGGACTTTGAGCTGTAGTGTTAAGTCATTTATTTGTTGATTTTTACTTCTTTTGTTGAATGCGCTCCATGAAATAAATCTTCCTCTAAGTACCGCTTTCATAGTGTCCCAGAGATTTTGATATGATGTGTCTTTGTTCTCGTTTGCCTCTAAGAATTTTTTTATTTCCCTCCTGATGTCTTCTGTTATACATTCATCATATAATAACGTATTATTTAATCTCCAGGTATTGGAGAAGTTTCTGTTGTTTATTCTGTCATTTATTTCTAATTTCAATCCATTATGATCTGATAGAGTACAAGGTAGTATCTCTATCTTCTTGTATTTGCTATCAGTAGCTTTGTGGCATAAAATATGGTCTATTTTAGAGGAGGATCCATGTGCTGCTGAGAAGAAAGTGTATTCGTTCTTTGTTGGATGGTATATTCTATATATGTCCATTAAGTCTAAATTGTTGATTGTGTTATTGAGATCTATGGTTTCTTTATTCAATTTTTGTTTGGAAGATCTATCCAGTGATGAGAGAGGTGTGTTAAAATCGCCTAGTATTATTGTGTTGTGGTCTATTTGATTTCTGGAATTGAGAAGGATTTGTTTGACATACATGGATGAGCCAATGTTCGGGGCATAGATATTTATGATTGTTATGTCTTGCTGATTTATGCTTCCCTTAAGCAGTATGAAATGTCCTTCTTTATCCCTTCTGACTAGTTTTGGCTTGAAGTCCACATTATCTGAAATGAGGATGGATACTCCAGCTTTTTTGCTGTGTCCGTGTGCATGGTATATTTTTTCTCATCCTTTCACCTTTAGTCTGTGGGTATCTCTTTCATGAGATGAGTCTCTTGCAGGCAGCATATTGTTGGATTTTTCCTTTTAATCCAATCTGCCAGTCTATGTCTTTTGATTGATGAGTTCAGGCCATTAACATTCAGGGTTATTATTGTGATATGATTTGTATTCCCAGTCATTTGACTCATTTTTGTTTTTTGACATGATTTGGTTTATCCTTTATTTGGCTATTCCTTTAGGCTAGTTCCTCCCGTTGCTGATTTGCATCGTTGTTTTTCATCTCTTCCTCATAGAATATTTTGCTGAGAATGTTCTGTAATGCCGGCTTTCTTTTTGTAAATTCTTTTAGCTTTTGTTTATCATGGAAGGATTTTATTTTGTTGTCAAATCTGAAAGTAAGTTTTGTTGGGTATAAGATTCTTGGTTGGCATCCGTTTTCTTTCAGGGCTTGGTAAATGTTGTTCCAGGCCCTTCTAGCTTTTAGGGTCTGGATTGAAAAATCTGCTGATATTCTTATTGGTTTCCTCCTGAAATGTAATTTGATTATTTTCTCTCGTAGCCTTTAAAATTCTGTCTTTATTTTGTATGTAAGGTATTTTCATAATAATGTGCCTTGGTGTGGGTCTGTTGTGATTTTTGTATATCTGGAGTCCTATAAGCCTCTTATACCTATTTTTCCATTTCATTCTTCAGATCTGGGAAATTTTCTGATATTATTTCATTGAATAGATTGTTCATTCCTTTGGTTTGTTTCTCTCAGCCTTCCTCAATCCCAATAATTCTTAAATTTTTCATGATATCCCACAATTCTTGTAGATTCTGTTCATGATTTCTTACCATCTTCTCTGTTTGGTCAGTTTTGTTTTCAAGATTAAATATTTTGTCTTCAATGTCTGAGGTTCTGTCTTCCAGGTGTTCTATCCTATTGGTTATGCTTTCTATGGAGTTTTTAACTTGGTTTATTGTTTCCTTCATTTCAAGGATTTCTGTTTTTTTTTTTTTTTTTTTTTTCAGTATCTCTAACTCTTTATTGAAATGATCTCTTGCTTCCCGTATTTGCTCTTTTAACTGTTAATTGGTGCGATCATTTAATGCCTGCATTTGCTCTTTCATCTCCTCGTTTGCTTCCCTGATTTTTTTAATTATGTACATTCTGAACTCCCTTTCTGACATTTCTTTTGCCTTGCTGTCATTGGGTTTTATTGATATAGTATCTAGGTTTGTTTGGGACATTTTCTTCCCTTGTTTTCTCATATTGGTCAGATATCAGTGAGACTCTGAGATATTGCAGATTTCCTCTATTGGCTTATGGTGTCCCTATAGATTTGCAGTATATCACCTCCCAGCCTTCAGTAGCCTGAAGTCTTGGAGGAACTTGATAATGCAGTGCTTCCAAAGAAAGCTGCCCCTAGCCCGCTACTGGGTCCAGGGCTGGGGGCTGGTTCTGCGTGGAAATCCTCTCACTGGGCGGTCCTACTCCTAGAAGCTGGCTATAGACAGGGCCTGCCCCCACCTGAGGAAGCCAGGCTGCTCCGGGAAAGCCTCTCCCTGTCCTGCCTTGGCTCCAGATGCCACCTGCGGGCCGAGGCCGGCTGCTGGGTTCTGGGCTTGGGGTTGGCTCTGTTCGGAAAAGCTCTCACCGGGCGGGCCTGCTCTGAGAACCTGGCTGTGGACCGGGCCTTCCTGCGAGGGAGCAGGGCTACTTGGGAAAGTCTCTTGCTGCCCTGCCCTTGCCCAGAAGCCGCCTGTGGGCCGGGGCCCACCGCTGGGTCCAGGGCTTGGGGTTGTCTCTGTGCAGAAAAGCTCTCACTGGTCGGCCTGCTCCAAGGAGCTGGCTGTGGACCCCGCCTGCCGCTGGAGAGAGCACGGCTGTTTGGGGAAGACTCTTGGTGCCCTGCCCTGGTCCGAGAAGCTGCCCCTGTCTGGGCTTGCCGCCCGGGGCCAAGCTTTACCTGGTGGGAGAGACTCACCTGCGGCTCTATGTTGGTCCGAGTCTCTCAATACCTCCCCTTCTTGAATCCTGAGTTCTGGAGTGATGGGAGATGCAGTCACCCTCTAGTCCGCCATCTTGGATCTCTCATCTTGGATTCTCAAACGCATTTTTCCCCTCTACTTGCTTTTATTGCATCTCACTTCTCTCTGAGCTCACTTGTCTTCAGTCCATTCAGTGAAGGTCTGTGGGTTATAATCTTTAGTTTTTACATATATAGAAATGTCTTCATTTTACCTCTACTCTTTTTTTTTGTTGGGGAAACGGTGCTGGGGATAGAACCTTGGGTTTCACATATACCAGACAAATGTTGTGTCTCTGAGCTACACTCTAGCTCCAAGTTTCACCTCTACTCTAAGTGACAACTTGTTATGAAATGTTAGATTGACAATTATTTTCTTCTAGTATTTTAAAGCTATAGTTTGATGATTTTTCTGAATATTTTATTGCTTTAATGAAATATGCTATCAATAGGCTTGTTATCTTTGCTGGCAATTTTTCTTTACTTTCTGGTAAATATGCAGATTTTGTCTCTGTTCTTAGTGTCCTAATGTTTCACTATGTGTTTACGGGGATGTTTTATTTCTGTTCTTCCCACTTGGCAGTTTAATCTGAATATGTATATCTACCTTCAATACTAAGTTTTCTGTCCACTTTCTTTCAAATCTTGTTTCTTTCCATTTTCCTTTGTTGAAACTCCTTTTCTTTCTTTTGAAACTCCTGTTGGGTATATGTGGGGTCCTCTTAGTTCATCTTCCTTATCTCAATTTATCTTTTATAATTTGCCTTTTTAATTCTCTTCATTCGATTGCCTGTATTCATTTTTTGGTACTATCTTATAATCACTGACTGTTCTAAGAATACTGCAGAATAGTTTACCTTTGTCAATTTTACTTTTACTTATTCAGTTTTTCAAATTTCTATAGGTTCTTTGCATATCCATCCATTCTTCATTCACACCAGCATTTTTAAATGTTCTTTTTTTTTCATAGATAACTGTGTTCTTTATCCATTTGAGGATCTCAAACATACTCATTTAAAAGTTAGTTTTGAAATTGTTTTGTTACTTGGTTTTATTGGAAATGAATTAGTCTCCTGATTCTTCAGTGTGATGTTCATCTTTCTCAATCAGTTTTCTTCATATGCTTTGGAATTTCATTCTTCAATCTGTTCTCAGGTGGAAGAATTTTGCTTTTCCTCTCTATATTCATTCATTTTTCTCTATCATCTTTGGGCTTGTCTCTACCTGGCCCTGGTCAGCTAGTCCAGAGCTGGGTCTGGTATTGAGGGCAGAGATTTCAGGTCCTTTGGTGATCATTGGTTATTTTGCTTGCAGGTGGCTAGCACCAAGTCCTATCATGTGCTTCCTGTTTTCTTCCACTGCCAGAACTTAGAGGGGGCCTGTTGATTTTTTGGGTTATTTGAAGAGATAGTGGACCCCAACATTAGTCTTTGCTTTCATGTCTTTAGATTAATCTCTACCATGTGCTTTCCTGGCTACCTTGAGAGGGTTGACCATTAACCCTGCTCTTCACTGTTATTCTTATTTGATTTCTGATCTGTGAAGTTTCTTATTCAGTTTTCAGGTGTGCTGTGTCTTAAAATATACACACACACATAACATATATACACACACACAACACACATACACATATGTTTTCTCTATATACATTACCTTACAGAAAGTCACACAGAAAAAGTTTTTAATGAACAAAAAGTAGTACAATTACATGAGGTAGAAGGAACTAACCATCTGATACAGAACTGGAGTTTGAAAAGAAAACCAGTGTTTTTTTTCCCCATAGATGGGATGCTTGAGATGAAAGGTTAAAAAACACAAAGGAAAAGCCAAACCAGACAAAAACCGAAAACATTCATCTTTCCTGCCCTCCTTTTCCCCCTCATAGGCGAGGGGGCTCTGCAGCTTGGGCTCATGTGCAGTTATCCTCATTCAGGACTTACTTTTCTTGCCAGGTTTCAAGTCATTTAGAAGACTTTGAAGGAGAGTGATGTGTAGTTGACCACAAAGTTGGGCTTTCTTAGATATCTAAATATATAATTACAGTTATTGGAATAGAAAGAGAAAAGGAATATTGATGGTTTAAAAAAGAAAGTGCAAGTATTTATGGTAATACTGGATTTGTATTGAGCAGATAGCAACCAGGGTTTAACTAAATTTCAGTTTGTTGAAGTAATCTGAGTTCAAAAGAATTATTTTGTTTTGTTTTAAGAAGAACTGAATTATTTGGAAGACATTGTCATAATTCAAAAGAAGTTCACATCATACTTGATGCACATTTTATTTTAATTTCTGTGGTTGCCTTCTGAGATTGAACCTAAGTATATCGGTGAATTTCATCAGCTAGACACATTTTCCAAAGAACGGAGTTGAAATTTAAAATAGGTGCACCAAGGAGGTATAGGATCCTTGGAGATGGGATTAGATGTTTCCTGACTAAATATTTTCCACAGTTCTGTAATAGTTGAGACATTTGTAGTTTTATTATTGATCTGATCATGTGGATTGTGCTAATAATAGAGTACATGGAGATGTTAATTTAAATAATTTTGTTTTCTTATAAGAATCATGTTTATTAACAAAATAATAAGTGGTTCTACGTCATGTACAACCATAGAAATAAAATGATGTACCCCACCTGTGTACAATGAATCAAAATGCAATCTATAAAAAAATAAAAAAGTGGTTCTTCATCATTAATAACTTTAAAAACCTCTTTTAAAAATGTATTAAAAGGATTTAAACATCAAAATTCAGAGTTTTGTCTACATGAGAGGAGGATTAAACAAAATATTTAGCTCAGATTTATAGATGCAGTTATTTTATTTTAGTGGCTGATAAAAGTTAAGAGGTTTTCTACTTGCATCACAAATTAACATTTTAGGGATTTGTAACTAAATAACAACAATAGCAATTCAAATGAAAATATTGCTTTTTATGTTCTGATAGGAAGGATTCAAGAAATGTATCATTTTGATGATGTTTGCTTTTGCATAAAATGAGCTTTATTTAAAAATAAATGTCATTTTTATTCTGCTATTTAAAAAAAATACAGAGTTCAAATAAGTTTACTGGTGTTTATAATAGTATGAAACTTGGTCCCCTCCTTCTACCTACCAACATAGAAAATTACAAAGTACAGGCAGAGGAAGGAGGGAGCAAAAAGTTAAGTTAGGAGGGATTTTCAAAACACTTCATATAAGTGTCACTGAAGTTCAAGTAATAGTTATAATAATAACAATAACCAAAATATCAAGTTACAAGTGAACATTGGCATAAATCATAGTATTCTAAAACGATATTACAGTTGACATTTTCAAAACAATTTAGAGTGTCTGATTGCTTACTTGTTCTCTCTTCACAGATCATTTAAAAATTTCTTGTTCTGCACATTAGATAAATTGAAATACAATAGTTTGAGTGAATAGTAAAAGTAGTTTGAATTAAGGAATTTGGAAGAATAACCATTTTCCCTGAAATGGAAATATTTCTACTTTGCGGGTCAGTCACAGAAAAGCATCTGGGGGTGTTTTCTTACCAGCTCATCTGTTGTTGAGGCGTGTGGGGCTTTATTTCACAATAGTCTGCAAATGCTTGATTAGACCTGGAGGCAGAGTGGCAGTTGTAAAAACTGGAGAAGGAATATTATTATAAAAGTTAAGGTAAACGTAATTGCATTAGATATTATATTTTTATTTAAGATTTATATTATAAAATACTTTGTTTTCCAGTATTTCAGTTCTTACATTTAATAAAAAGAAAATCCAAAATTAAGCCACAGTGTAAAATTTCCTTTTCATTTTATGATAGGTTTGTAACTAAATTATTGGAAGACCTCATCTTTTTTGTTGCTGATGTGCCTAATAATGGACAAGAAGTTCTGGATGTGGTTATCACCAAGCCAAACCGAGAACGTCAAAAACTAATGAGGGAACAAAACATTTTGGCACAGGTGAATTTTTTCATGAACTAAATTTACTTATTTTGTTTTTTGAATTATGGTATCAGGAAAGCCCTTATCTATTGCTGTGTAACAAGTGACCCCCAGACAGACACTTACTATAATTTCTGTGGATTGAAACTCTAGGAGCAGTTTAGGTGGGTGGTGTTGCTGAGGGTCTTTCAGAGTTACAGTCAAGGAGTCTGGTGGGGCTGCAGTCATCTCAAGGCTGGGAGAAGACTTGGGAGAAGATGCACTTCCCAGCTTGCTCATGTGGGACTCTCACAGTAGAGCCTCCAGGCAAGGCAGCTTGCTTCCATTAGAAATGAGGAATTGAAGAGGAAACAAGAGAGAGCACCCAAATGGGAGCCATAGCCCTTTTATGATCTTATCTTAGATATAACATGTTATTCATTCTGCTGTGTTTAGTTAGAAAAAAGTTAATAAATTCAGCCCACAGTCAAAGACAGAAGATTCCATAGGATGTGAATATCAAGAGGCAGGGATCATGGGGGGCCAAAGATCTCCAAATACCTTTGTGGTCAGATGTCTCCAGAAACTGCTGGAAAAATCTCTAGGTAGAATTTCCAGATGAATTTGCTAAATGTCATTTCTATCCTTTTCCTACCTCTTCTCTTCTCTAGGAAAGAAAGGCAGTGTGTGTATTATTTCATAAGTGCTCCATACAGTATTCTGATTTTTCCCCTGAAAGTTTAGAGCTGCTCCTTTATTGTATCTTCCTCAAATTATTCATAACACACCAGTGAATCAATTCATTTCCTGTTTATATGGACATTTGGACATGTGCCTCTCTTTAAGTGTTTTTTTTTTTTTCTGTTATTTTCTACTTAAATTAATTTTTTTTTGAGAGAGGAGTACTAGAGATTGAACTCAGGGGCACTCAATCACTACGCCACATCCCCAGCAATATTTTGTATTTTCTTTAGAGACAGGGTCTCACAGAGTTGCTTAGCACCTTGCTGCTGCTGAGGCTGGCTTTGAACTTGCAGTCAGCCTCCCCAGCTGCTGGGATTACAGGTGTGCACCACTGCTGCCCAGCAAAGTAATGGACTTTTGTGTTAATTACATATAGACTCAAGGAAGATACTTAAAACATAAAAATCATGTTCGTAATACACATGTTCTTGTTGGGTTGAGAAAGCACAACAGTAGACACATTGTTAATTAATCTCTATAACTGACTGTCCAAAAGTATATAGTCAACATGTTTCTTAAATAAATCTAATTGGGACAAAGTATTTTCTGACATCAGCATGCTTTTATATAAAACATTTATTTGAAGGACATTTAAGACCTGGTATGAATTTATTAATATTTTAACCAACATATATCAGATCTTTTATTTCAGTGTTATAAATGTAAAATGCAAGGCTTAGTGAATACAAAATTGTTGAAGAAACTTAGTATCACATTTCATGGACTCCAAATAAGAATTCCTTTCCATTTTGCTTTCTTGTATTAATGCTCATTCCCTTGACCGCCTGCTCTTTCTTATAAGTTTACTCATCCTATTAGCTCGTCTCTGGGTGAGCCTATCTTCTGTCTTAAGCCAAAACCAGTTTTATCCTCAATGCTTTCCAAATACTTCCTAACTGCTGACTTTCTTACAAACATCTGGCTCACTAGGTCCCATCAGCTGCCCATGTGGCTCCTTATTTATTACATTTCAATGCTGGTACATTCACTGACTTGGTCATATCTTTGTATACCATGAACAGTGAATTAACTCTTTCAGAAAGAGTTATATTTGGGTGTTGTGGTATTTGGTGCATATATATTTAGGATTGTTATTTCCTTTTTCTGAATTGACTCTAGAAAGAGATAAAAGCAATATCTGAAAGCAATTTTCTGATGTAAGTTTCAGATTATAAGTAAATGGCTTCTTTATATTATTTTGATTTGGGAAAGTTATAGAAAATAGTAGAAAAAAACAAAAAGCATATTGGAAATTATATTTAGTTCATCTGAATATGTTCCTATAACTTGGAGCAATTGAATATCTTTGTGATTCCCATTTTAATAACATAATTTCTAAATAAAATTTAGCATTTTATTTAGCAGTGTTTTTGTCATTCACTTTAGGGAACTCTTTTAGTACTGTTTTTTCTGTTCCTTGTACATGCTAATCCTGTATCCTAAGTACTTTTCATTTCTTTACAGTAATTCTACTCAAATGTTACAAAAGTGGTTTTGAGTCAATATTCTTATTTGTAAAAAAAAGAAAGAAAGAAAGAAAAAAATAGAGTAGATCATAAAACATGTTTATCAGAATATGTGGTTCTTTTTATTCCTGATAGGTATTTGGGATTCTTAAAGCACCATTTAAAGAGAAAGCAGGAGAAGGCTCTATGTTGAGACTTGAAGACCTGGGGGACCAAAGATATGCTCCCTACAAGTACATGCTGCGGCTCTGCTACCGTGTCCTCAGGCATTCGCAGCAGGACTACCGGAAAAACCAGGTCAGAGGTGGCCCCCATTCTTAATTCTGTTTCACATATGAAGTGTGAGCGGGATTCTTTGGTTGCTGTTGAAAGTGTAGAAAGTAGGAATTAGGAATTTCACTTTGCAATGAAATGTTTCATATTGACAGCACAAAAATGATCTGTAAGTATTTTTGAGCCAACATAGTTATTTATTCCTCCATATAAAATTAGAATCCTTGGGTGAGGATATTCTGAGTTCTTATAGGAACATGGTATTAACTTCTGGGGTGGGAAGAGTACTGGGTCTATTACATAAAGAGGAATGGAACATTTCTTGGCTTGAGGAACTTGCAAGGTACAGCCTCAACATCTATGGGCTAAGGAGATTATTTTCTAGTGGAAAAGATGTGACATGTGCATCTGAAATGTAAGGGGGAAGCAGAGAGGGGAACAGAGAGAGAAGATGAGGATGGAAATTCTCAAGAGCGGGGACACAGGTGTGACTAGGGAAACCCCAGGACAGATTGTTGGAGAAGAAAGCATTTGAGTAGAATGAGAATCATTCTCATAAATCTGATGGGAAAAGGCATTTTGGAAGAGAGACCTTTGAAGAGAGAATGGTGGACACTAGAAATGGCATTTTGGCTCTATGATATTCACAGCGGAGGAGGTCAGGGAGCCACACGAGATATAGCTAAAAGTTGCTAGCCACTAATGAAATTTCTTTCAGGTCTCATTTAATCTTTTTTTTTTTTTTTAAGTTATAGGTGGACACGATGCCTTTTTTTATTTTTTTATTTTTATGTAGTGTTGAGGACCAAACCCAGGGCCTCACACAGGCTAGGCAAGGGCTTTACCAATGAGCCACAACCCCAGCCCATATTTTATCTTAAAAGTACATAATATTTTGCACTGTGTTCAATAATGTAAACATTTAACATAACATTGTTTAAAATTAATTATCATTTGGAAAATGTTTCTCTTAACCAGGAGAGCAGAGTACATCACCATCATTTTTGCTGAGGAGTTTAGTCCATGAGGAATGGTGTGAGAAAGGGATGAAAGGGGCTGTAAGCACCCTACAGCCCGTGGCATCGGGCCTGCAGGGTGGAGGTTGTTAGGAATATTTAGTAGTATTTGAAGTACTCACTTTGCATTAGACTTAGTTGTAAGCAGTTTTCACAGATTAACTCAGTTTAGTTGATACTAAGTTGAGGAATTGAGAAACAGAGAGGTTAAGTAACTTGCCCAAAGTTGGAGGTTGTTCTTTTTCTTTCTACAACATTGGGGATTAACTCTAGGACCTCATGCATGCTAGGCAAGTACTCCACCACTGAGCTCTCCCTCCAGGCCTCTGGTTGTAGTTTTAAACCTAGGCTCTTGATCATCACACTATTGCCTCTGGGTAGTTTGAAAAGTGTTTTGGCAAGAAAAAGATATTTTCTTGTTTTAGGAAGGATGTGTTAAATAAAATATATTGGCTTTGGAATTCTGTTTAAAGATTAATAAAGGTCCAAAAAATATGTAAAACAGATTAGCCAGGAGATAAACAATATGGGAAGGAATGGAAGCAAGGGAACAATGTACACAGATCCTTAAATATTTTCAGTGGTAATCCCAGTGATAAGCATCTTTATTTCCAATTGGAAATGCTATTACTGGAAATATACTTGAAATTTCACTGCATTCCTTTAAGATGGGAAGATAAAGTAGAGAGAGTTGTTCATGTTTCACTGGAGAAAAACTCAAGATTCAGAATGTTAAATGACAGACCTTCAGGCATTCAGAGGATCAGCACTGGAGATGTTCCTCTGAGGGTCTGACCTATTCAGAGGAGGTCTGGAGTAAGGCTGCCCAGCATATTTTACTGGTATTCATTTTTCTTCGTGAGTCTGGATAAACATAGGGTTATCTCTTATCCATGGTTTTGTTCTCTGTTGTTTCCATTACCCAAGTCAACTTTGATTCAAGAATATTAATTGGTAAGTTCTACGAGTAATTCTAGAAATAGACATTACTTAAGTGGCTACCCAATACATAAATCTAAATTTATTTATTATAATATATTATTATGAATATTCTATTTTATATTATTTATCATTGTTAATATGTTACTGTTTTATAACTTAATCTTTATCATAGATGTGTATGCATAGGAAAAACAGTATAAGTAGGGTCTGATACTATCTTATGTTTCAGGCATCCACTGTGGGTCTTGGAATGTGTCCCCTAGGGAAAAGGGAGAATTACTGTACTTTGCTAGACAGGCCACCATGCCACACGTACAAGTTATGATGGATCATTACAGAATGAAGTTAAAAGAAAGAGTTCACTGGTCTGCAGTGGTTCCCTGGGGCCCTCAGTCCCATGAGGTCAGGATGTGTGCCATCCTTGAATGTGCTTAGCCTTCAGAAGGCTGCTGAGGATTTCTCCTCCCATTCTTCATCCCTGCCCCGGGCTTCAGTGCCAGATGTCCAGGGGTTGGTCACTCTGCCAGAAGCCTGTGGTAGGTTCCCAGTGGCACATCTTAGTTGGTGTCCTCAGTCTCTCAAGCCCTGGCACGTTCAGTTCTTTTCACACCCTTAGTCGTAGCTGCACACTGGCTCCTTGTGGTGTGTGCAGTTTCTGTTCTGACAACATCCTCTGACGAGCAAATGCTGCACATGCCCCATGCACACACATGTGCACATACCCCTGCCCAGTCACATGATTCCTCCCAGGTAAATGTTGACATGCTTGGGGACCTGTCCCTGGGTTTCTGTGCCATGTATGGGTGTGGGTCAACTTTTCCTTCCTCTCCTCTCCCCAAGGAATAGATCACTGAGCTGAAGAAGGAACGAAGATTTCATGTTCATTGAGGGTTGGATTTTATTTTCCCTCACCCTTTTCCTGCATATCTCAGTGATAGCTGAACAATATTTTTTCTCACTCTTTTAAATTAAGAATACTTTGTAGTAAGCATAAAATAGCTTTCTGATGTTTTTAAGATGTAGGCAAAAGATCTACTTTTTTGCATAATTACCTTGTTTTCCCATATTATCATCTGTATTTTATAGCCTAACAGTTGACTCATGATTTGGTGCTCACTCTGGTCTTTAATAGTGAGTCTTTGTTATTATTTATAGAATTTGATAACCCTCTAATTTCATTTAATTATTTACCAACATCTTGGAAGTTTGCCTGATATCAGAGTATGACTACAATGGTCATAAAAGTGTGTAAATCAATACATATCTTTAAAATGATACACTAACAGAAGACATTTACTTTACTTAATTGGCTACCAATATACAAACTCATCATTTTGAAAGACCACAAAAATGCTGCCTAGAACATAATTAGATTTGTGCAAACCGATACCATTTTCAAGGAATAGATACATTCCAGTAAATTTTGCCTAAGTCAAAACCACTTTCTAATCAATACATTCTCCCATCATAGAAACAGTGATGCCTTCCCAAGGAGAATCCCCAGGAACTGGAAAACATTTGGTTGTGGAAGAGTTAAGTTCACTAGTTCTATTGTTATGTGAGATGTGTTACTTATACACAAAATGTTAAAATTGAGCAATAGCAATTGAGAGTATAGGAGAACTAGTGTGAAGAGGAAGGAGCAGAGTAAATAGTGCATAATTGAAACTCCTGAGTGGCCTCCTCTTGCTCTTAGAATGATATTTTTGCCCTTTACCATACTCACAAGAACTCTTTGGACTTATCTCTCCATCTCCAGCTCTTGCTTTCTCCTCACTTACTACCTTTTCACTACAGTGACCACCTCTTCTTTGTAGAACACAAGAAGTTTGGGTTCATGACCACGAGGCCTTTGCGTTTGTTTCTTGCACTGTCTAGAATGCTTCTCTCCAGGTCTTCCCCGTCTGCTTCCTTTTCATCATTTCCGTCCTTCTGTACATGTACTTTCTTTGGCATCTCCCATCTAAAACTGCCACTTTTCTCCATCCTTCTGTTTGTTGCATTTCACTTATAAACACGTGAAATGGTCATATTTGTTTGCTCACTGGACTGAAAGCTCCATGACAGCTTATCTGTCTTGTTCACAGCCATGCCCCTAGCCTCCCAAGCAGTGCCTGGAATGTTTAGGGCCTTCAGGAAATATTTACTGGCCGAATGGATCTGATTAGCAACATGGTTGATGACATTATCTTATTTGGTGGCTGTGTGTGTTTGTGTGTGTGTGTTACTGGGAATTGAACCCAGGGCCCCATGCATGCCACGCAAGCACTCTGCTGCTGAGCTACATCCCCAGCCAAGGTTGCATTTTAATGATAAGAAGTGTATTAAGTTTTTGCCATTATTTTATAGAGAAGAACTTATAGATCATTGTAGTTTATATACAAGAATGAGATCAACCCAAATCCATCTACCATCTTCAGGTAGATGCATAGATCTCATGCCTCATTAATGAAATGTCAAATGGTCAATTTTCTTTTTCATCATTTTACCAAAATCACTGGCCATGACTTTTGGTGAGACTTGGAGAAAGAGCCTCTATTAGGCTGATGAAATCCTAAGTTACCAAGTTGTAAAAAATTGTTATTTTTTTTAATTTATTTTTTTTGTACACAAACAGGATACATACTGTTTCTCTGTTTGTACATGAAGTAAAGGCACACCATTTGTGTAGTCATACTTTTACATAGGATAATAGTGTTTGATTCATTCTGTTATTTTTTTCCTTCTCCCCCACCCCTCCCACCCCTCTTTTCCCTCTATATAGTTCCTCTTTCCTCCATTCTTACCTCCTTCCTACCCTGTACTAGGTGTCATCATCCACTGATCAGGGAGATCATTCGTCCTTATTGTTATTTTAATTAGATTTATTTTTGATTTTTCTCACTTACAAGAGTGTAAATATCCATATTAAAAATAATTTTAGCAATGTAATTGTTGTCATGATTTAAATTATATATATACTGATATGTTTTAATTTCCTTCCTCAAAGAGCTCTACTTTTTGAAGAAATATTTACTTGCTTCTTTTTTGACAAAACTTTTAGTGAGTTTCTGTTGTGAATTAATTAGTGATGTTGCTGGCCCTACTAGGACTCCGATTTCTGAGCTGTTTGGCAGCATATTCTGACAGTCTTTCTTCTTTGCAGGAGTATATTGCTAAGAATTTCTGTGTCATGCAGTCCCAGATTGGCTATGATATTTTGGCAGAAGATACTATCACAGCTTTGTTGCACAACAACAGAAAACTACTAGAGAAACATATCACAGCAAAAGAAATAGAGACATTTGTCAGCTTACTCAGGAGGAACCGGGAGCCGAGGTTTGAAGTGGTTCATGTAGTGTTCTTTTCTAGTGGGGACTGTGGCTTTTGGTTTTATTTTTAGAAATTTTAAAAGTTAGAATTCTTTGGTTGCACTAATTTTCCTGGACAAACTCTGTTGGGTATATTGCTATATATTTATGTATAATAGTTATTTCTTTGTTGGAGATCCAAGCCCTTTAGAAACTTATATTTGTTTGTTTTTGCCACGCTGGGACTTGAACCCAGGGCCTTGCACATGCTGGGCAACTGCTGTGCCACTGAGCTACATCCCCAGAACTAGGCTTGTAATTTAATGTACTGAATTTTCCCTCTGGTAATTTATATGTACCTTTCAAAATATATTCATATACGTCTTCTCATTTAAATCTTGCACATTCTCATGAAGAATACTGGTTATCTTTTATTATCCACATTTTATTTTTATTTTTTTGTCTTGAGAATTAAATCCAGGGTTTCACTCATCCAGTGCAAATGCTCTACCACTGAGCTATATTATCCACATTTTAGAAATGAGAAAAAAGAAGCCTAAAGAGTAACATGCCCAAGAATATCCTGATCAGAATAGAATGTGAAGTAAATCCAGGGTTTCTGCCTCTGCTTTGATTTTACCATGCTGTTTCACCAGGAAGAAATGAACACAGAGACAACATTGACAATGTTTTCTTAACTAAGTAGTATAGCAAATAAATCCTAGAAAGTAGAACTGGTCCTCTCACTGGACCAGGCCATGAAGTTCCATGAAGCATGTGCTATAGTCCTGTTTTACTCAGTACAACCATTAGCTTTGATCTGCTTTTGTTTTGTTACTCAATTCTGGGGACTCTGACTTTAGGGCAGATAAATGATTTTATAACATAAGTCACCATGCTGAGGAATGAATGTCACCACATAAATAGAAGCAAACATATCTTTTTGAAACAAGGTGTGTATTAAATAAAAAGACTGGAATGTTTAATTTGTTTCTAATGATGCAGTAGAGAAGCCACACATGGAAAATGTATGAAAAATGTCACATGGAAAAAGTTTGAAAAGTATAAAAATAAGTTTCTTGTTAATTCCAAATTACATTTTTATTGTGATGATTTTATAAAATGCTTTGTCTTCATGTTCAATTTAATTTTTTCCTCTTGCTAGATTTTTGGATTATCTGTCAGATCTGTGTGTGTCTAACACCACTGCTATCCCTGTCACTCAAGAACTCATCTGTAAATTTATGTTGAGTCCTGGCAATGCTGACATTCTCATCCAAACTAAGTAAGGCAGTTAAGGGAGGCATTTTTTCTATTCATTATTTTTATAAGCTCTATAGTTTTTTTTTTTTTTTTTAATCATAGTTGTAAGTGTGCTTCCTGATAGATTTTTGCATGTTACTGATTTCAAGGCTGGTCTCCATGCAAATAGACAACCCCATGGAGAGCTCCATCCTACCAGATGACATCGATGATGAAGAAGTTTGGCTCTACTGGATTGACAGCAACAAGGAACCTCATGGCAAAGCTATCCGGCACCTAGCTCAGGAAGCAAAGGAAGGCACCAAAGCTGACTTGGAAGTTCTTACCTACTACAGGTGAAGTACTATAGAGTCATAATTCTGTAGCTCACATTTTTATCGAGAGTAGATTCTCTGAAACCTCTGAAAGTTAGGTATATGTGAAAAGGAGATTTAAAAAGTCATTCCAGAACTAGGGTAGCAGAAAAGTTTAGGACAAAATAAAAGTTGACATCTGTGTTTTCCATGTATACTACTTTCCATTTCCTGAGTTTTTTCTACTTTGGAAATTCTGGAAGGTTTCTTTCTGTTATAAAGTAGAATGGGGACAAAGGAGAGACAAGTTAGGACCCAGGGCACAGATTAAGAGAGCAGTGGAGGGGGCGCTGAGGACACTGATTTGCCTGTGGACTGGCCACAGAGGAGAACAAGCAGTAGTTTATATATAGTGCTTTCGTAATACCCGCTGACCTGGGCTTTAGCTACAGCAACAAAACCCACAGTTGAATCTTCATCTCAGAGGCTGATGAATCCAAGTACTAACACCATTTGGAATAATCACGTTTGACTTGGGAACCGTGGGAGCAAACTTAGCATACAGATCCTAGAGCACTCAGCTAAGTGAGGCTGGGGATGGGGCAAGATAGTGTCATATGGCCTGTGGTCCATGGCCTTCTAGCCTGGTGTCTTTGTAATCCCAGGAAACAGGGAGCACAGGGACACCCTCCACCAGACATCACTAGAACAAAGAAGAGAAATTATAATAAAGAGGCAGAAAGACAATTTCACATCTGTGTTGTTATTTATCACTTGAACTTCTAACTCAAAAGAATTTGACTCAGTATCACAAACACTTGGAGAAATACAAAAGATCATAAAAATAGACACCGATTTTTACTATGAAGTTTAAGAGCTTTATCAAGATAAAATACATAATGTAATATGTCTAATATTTTTAAGGTACCAGCTAAACCTCTTTGCGAGGATGTGCTTGGATCGCCAGTATCTGGCCATAAACCAGATTTCTACACAGCTCTCTGTAGATCTGATCCTGCGGTGCGTGTCGGATGAGAGCCTGCCATTCGACCTGCGGGCATCTTTTTGCCGCCTCATGCTCCACATGCACGTTGACCGAGACCCCCAGGAGTCTGTGGTGCCTGTTCGCTATGCCAGGCTCTGGACGGAAATCCCCACAAAGATTACGATTCATGAGTACGTTTGGAAACATTTCTCAAGACTTTAAATTTAACAGATGAACTCAAAATCAAATGTCTTTAATTTTAAGATGAAATAAAATGGAAAGGCAGTTGTGTGTTCTAAGATTATTCATCTTCCAAGTGCAAATGAGATTTTTTTTTTCTTGATACCAGGGATTGAACCCAGCGGCACTTAATTACTGAGCCACATCCTCAGCCCTTTTTATATTTTATTTTTTGAGACAGGGTCTTGCTAAGTTGCTGAGGCAGGCTTTGAACTTGGAATCCCCCCGTCTGGGCCATCCGAGCTGCTGGGATTAGAGGCGTGTGAGATACTTTGTTTTGAGAATAAAATGACAATTTTTAGCAATAATAGAATTATCCTTTTGGAAGCCAAAATACAGAAATAATAAGAATAATGATTTGATGAGAGGTTAATATTATGGTTGATTCTGATTTAAGTGCTTCGCATGCATTCTCTCTTATTTCACAATGACCCCATTTTATAGATGTGAGCACGATACCTGGGTAGGTTAATTGATTTATCAAGATTGTCAAGCCCAGAAGTTAAAGTATGTAGTTTTCCTGTTTTTAAATGATTAAGATCAATTTAACTTGGCTCATCTTTTTTCTGTCTTTCCAGATATGATTCTATAACAGACTCTTCGAGAAATGATATGAAGAGGAAATTTGCACTAACGATGGAATTTGTTGAGGAATACTTGAAAGAAGTTGTAAATCAGCCCTTTCCTTTTGGGGATAAAGAAAAAAACAAACTAACATTTGAGGTATTTTTAAATGGTGACTCATGAAGTAATTAAATGTTCTCTGTCAAAAATTAAATACGTTAAGCATCAAAGGTTTTTTTCCTTCTGAAATTTAGAATATTTTAGTAATTGAATAGTTTAGTTCATAAAGGCATAATTCTCTGCATTGATAAAATATAGATCGGGGCTTTGATGAGATATTAAAATACTTTAATATTTATTAATTACTGTTTTCCTTGAGTTTTTTTGAATATGTAAACTTTGTTACAGTTATAAATGAAAATACTTTTTTATACTTTATGTTTGTATGCTTTTTTTCCTCCTCTCATTTTTATAGAGGTGGTTTTTTAAAGCTTATTTAACTGAATTGAAATGCCTCCGGTTGTAACATCCTTTTGGGATATAAAGACAAACCTAGAGAAAGGATGCTATTACTTGATACCTAATGTATTAGCTACCTATTGGTGTGTGACATATTATCTCCAAATATAGGAGCCTAAAGCAAAAAGTTGTATTATTTTACAGTTTCTATGGGTCAGGAGCCTGGAAGTACCCTGGCTGGGTAGTTCTGGCTCAGGGTCTCTCAAGAGGTAGCAGTCAAGCCATTGACCAAGATTGCAGCCATCTCAGCAAGACAGTCTGCTTCTAAACTTACCTGCATGATTGTTGGTGGCCATACCTTTCTTGCTGGCCTTGACCAGACATCTCAGCCTCTTGCCACATGGGACTTTCGGGGGGCTAACTATACCCATGACATGTCACCTGGCTCCCTTCAGGGCAAGTTATGAGAAAGAGGGACTCCAAGATGGAAGTTGCAGTCTTTTATCATCTAATCTTGGGAGTGGCATGCCATCACACTGATGAATTCTGTTGGTCAGAGACCAACCTGTACAATGTGAGAGGACCTTGTACAGTGGGGCCATAGTATCCCATACAGAAGCAGAGTAGGGAACTTGTGTTTATGGACAAATTTCATGGGTAATATTTATTTATTGAAGTAATTAATTTAACCTTTTATTAAGTGATATCCTACTGACTTAAATGAGGTAATATTCAATAAAGAGTAAATAATTCAAATAAATAATAAAATAAATAATAAATAATTCAAAATAAATCAAAGTTTAAGGTTTGCTTTTACGGGGATTTTAATTCCTAGATATTAAAGAATTAGGAAGTTTAGGAATATCTGAACTAATTTAGATGTTAAAATGCCAGTGTTCCTAATGTTCCTTTCCTTTCCCTTTCTGCCTTCTTTACCATCCCCCTTTTGTTAAGGTGGTTCACCTGGCTCGGAATCTTATATACTTTGGATTTTATAGTTTCAGTGAGTTATTAAGGCTGACAAGAACACTTCTGGCCATCCTAGATATTGTACAGGCCCCCATGTCATCGTATTTTGAAAGATTAAGCAAATTTCAAGATGGAGGTAAGAACTGAGAAATATAATATTTTTATTACATGTAAGTGAAATAAAAAAATCTATAGAGAAGTGGTCGATAACATATACCTACTCATATATGCGTACAGAATGTGTATCCTGAAACAGGGCAGAGTAGTAATAGGGGGTTCACAAGCTTGCCTCTTTGTTTTTAATGCTAAACTTTTGAAAGACAAATTCATAAGATCAGATTCCATCATTAGCAATGGATGTTATTCACCAGTCTACTAGTGAAAATGTTATATATTTAAAGAATAACAGTCTCTCACTCATTGTGATCTTTGCAGTATGTGTCATAGGCTTCAGAGCAGAGTGTGGACAGATGAAAGGAGGGACTGGCTTAGGTCCTTCTAAGGCAGGCTGAGTGCACAGCCAGAGTGGGCGGCAGTGGGTGAAGTAGAGGAGAATGACTCTGGAGGCAGAGGGCCTGGGTTCATATCCTGCCTGTGGCATTATAACTTATACAAGTTACTTATTTTCTCTTTGATTTTATTTTCTTCCCTGAGATAGAAAAATGATAATTATAGAATTATAGTATTTTACTCAAAATTTTCTTATGAGAAGAAAGTGAACATATACAATATGTTCAGTAGACCTCAACAGTGGCTGTCTCATAATTCAATAAACATTTTTATGAGGGTGATTGCCTTAGGTCAAATACTGAAAGTGCCCTGAGTTGGAGAACTGTTTGTGGGAGGCTTATGAAGGAGTGTTCTCAGGATATACACCTGTGAGGAAGTGAGGAAGGTAGGGTTGGGCAGACAAGTGTGCACTTCAGATATGGCAGAGACCTCAGCTGAGCCTGTAGGTGACTTTGAGCTGGAATGGCCTTTTGAGGTTGTCACAGATTAAGGCCAGGAACCCAATTTCTATCTTAGTATCAGCCAGTCATTGACTGCTGGCTTCATCTTGGAGCAGGGTGTGTAGCATTGGGTAAGGCAGTGTCCTGTGGCCAAGTGTAGTGCCTAGTGAGAAGCACCGCCGCGAGCAGGCAGCAACCGTGATGTCCCCCAACTAGGGAAGAGGTGCCTCAGCCCTGAAGCAGAGTAATGGGGGAGCACGGTAATAGCCGTGAAATAGCCATTGCAGGAGGAAAAGGTAGAGCCAGAAACCTAATTTCAGACATTAGGAAGAAATATCTAATTAAGAATTATAAATGAGGTACTTACAGATAAGCTGAAGTAATTAATTGCTGCTGTCTAAATCTCAATCCCTTTTACATCTTCCAAAAAACTGTACAGATCAATAAGAGGCAAATTAAATCACATAAATCCTTCATCTTCAACAGCACTAGAGGCCAGCAGACAGTACAAACTTTAGTTACTGTAAGTAGAAAAATAAACATTAATTTTCAGTAGAGTTACCTCATGAGCTCCCACTACAGGCCACCGTCAGGGTCTCTGGAAAAACCAAAAGAGACAAGAAGGCATTGTGTGAAATTCACCCTTGGAAAGAGAAGGTATGAAAATACTGAAAAAATATTCAGTAGATATGAGCACTGACTAAAGAAAAAGGAACTTAAAAGTATACAGGTAGCAGTTATGGAGCTTCTAGGGATGAATGAGCTTAGAAGTGGGGAGAAGCATCTTTTGGAGTCTTATATATGAAAGGAAAGGAAGCAAGATGGGGACACCTAGAATACTACATGATAAAAGAAAACCAAGAAGTTGAAAGACATAAATCTCCTTTATTGCCCCCCACCCTTGGAAGCCACTTTAAAAAACTGCACTTCAAGACTCTGACAGGAGAGGGAGCACTTGAACCAGAGATAGTGTGAACCAGTTTCTATTGTCAGCCTGCTCACAAAATGCATAGATGTCATCAGTGTCCACCTGTACGAAATGACGGTAAGACCCAAAGAGAATGGAAATCAGAGCATGTCAGTTGATGGCAATTCCTTTTTGAAAAGCAACCAGGAAGTAGAAGAATGTTGTAACATGGCACTCCAAGCGAATTAAATTTCTTCAAGCAAACATTAGTCTGTGATAAACACTTTGAAACAGGAATTCAAAAATCAAGGTCAGAAATGAACCAAAAAAAAAAAAAAAACTGGGAAAAAATAAAATGAAAATTGATCAAACTCAGGAAAGAAATAGAATTTTATTTTCAGAAATACAGCCCAAATTGTAAGGTGTTCAAGGGAGAGTAGATTTGAATGAAAATGTAATAAGGGGCATTGAAAAAAGTCAGGAGAACAATGAAGAGAGTGGTGATGATACAAAGAAATAAGCCTCAAAGGTAGGAGAGAAAGTAGGGGCATGGAAGGAAGGTAAGGAGGAAACACTGCATGAACAACTGGAGTCCGTGGAGTAGAAAAACAGAGCAGTGTGGCAGAGTGCAAGATAAAATGAAATTCTAGGGCTGGGGTTGAGGCTCAGTGGTAGAGCGATTGCCTCCCTCACATGCATGAGGCACTGGGTTTGATCCTCAGCACCACATGAATAAACACAATGAAGGTGTTGTGTCCATTTATGACTAAAAATAAAAATAAAAAAAAAATGAAAGTCTAAGGAAACATTGTGGAAGTAGAAGGCAACCTGAATCTACATAGTGTCCTGAATGGTAATGTCTGAGACATAGCATAATGAAACTCTTACCTGTCGTTTATATTCTGAGGTAGTCATGGGGGACTGAGAGATGGTTAATGAAAGCATATGGAGAAAAAAGGAAAGTGTATAGGAGCCTTCTTTACTATTCTCTCATTTTTATGTGTGTTTAAAATTTTACAAAAATCAAAGTCTGAGAACAATGTATGAATGAGAGCAAAGGAAAGACCAAGAACTGCAGTGGTAAGTTGAAGGCCAGGGATGTGCAGGTGGTCTCCTAATTCTGCCACCTGATTCTCACCAGTGAGAGACTCCCTTAGCAGTTGCAGAGGGTGTGTGCTAGTCAAGACATCTGTATCAACAGAGCCTTGCTGTTATGATGTGTTGGCAATCTCCAGTTTAAACTAAACCATTCTTAAAAAGCTAGGAATTGATCCTGACTTTTGGTTTCAGTTCTTATAGATTGCCTATGGGGTTCATCCTAAAGAAGAGCGTTTTTTTTTTCCCCTCTGAAAATGTGCTTTTATCTTGTTTGCATTCTGCATTGTCTTGTCTGCCCTCTAAGACATGTAAATATTTATTGTGGTGCTAGGTAAACCCAGGGCCTCACCCATGCTGAGCCTATATTCAACCACTTAACTATACCCCAAGCACTCATATGGCTTTTTAAAAAAAAATAATTCTCATCTTTTCTAGTGAACCCCATTCACTTCTGGATATCTTAATCATCTTTCTTAAGTCTGAGAACTGTTGATTAATTACTCAAGAGGAATCTTGAGCCATCACTGCATGTGAACACTGTTCTAGTCTCTGGAATTAACCAGTAATAAGACAAGCAAAGTCCTTAGCCACGAAGAAGACTATTAATGAATAAATAGACAAAATTCCTCCCCTATCCCTTAGGAGAAGCTGTCAGATAATAAATATATGCTGTGACACTGATAACGCTGTGATGAGCTGTTAAGAAGGACAGTGATACAGAGGAGATAGGCAAGGGAGGGGCCTGATTTTGTTCTGAGTAATGAGCAATCTTCAGAAGGTTTGATGATCACTTTGGCTGTTTGGTGGACAACAAATACCAATGTGGGCAAAAATGCCAGCATCATGAAAGAGTAAAGTAGGGCTGAGAAAGTGCTCCAGATTAATTGAGATGACCACTAACTGCCCTGTGGATGCTGGATTGGGTTTTGAATCAGGACAGATATTCTCTGTTGAAGGTACTAGGGGTGTTATGGAGCTGGGGCCTTCTGAGAAACTGAGGCAGCATGAAGACTCCTCTTCAAACCCTGATTCTTGTGACCAATTCAGAAAGATTTCAGAAATGTCACTCAGAGTAACAGGAATGAGATTATTGAAGGAATAGGGAAAGGGAAGAGCGGTACTCTCAAGGGAGAAAGTGGGTCCTTTCAGAGAGGAGAGGGACAGTGTGCCTCTCCTGCACTCCAGTTTTATTGGGGATCCTGAAGAAATTTCCAGAGAGTCCCGCCCAGGTCTACCTCTTGACTTTTGACTGACAGCAGTGTGACATCAGTCTTTCAAGTACCCACTGTCATGACAACTCTAGGTCACCTTGGCCCATTCTGACCAGTTCTAACTGGATTTTTAACCATCGTTCTTATAGATTTTATGGTCAGGAGAAACTGTCCTAATCTCCCAGAGTTTGAGGATCTGGTCACAAAAGTCTCCTGGGTTCCTCCCATCAACATTATCTTGGGTCTACATTTCTCCTACAGTGAACAGGTAGTTTGCTGAGGACTGTGACATATTCTGTCCACTTAGGCCAGGCAGGGCTGCAGGTAAATTGCTTCTCGGAAAAGAAAGCATGTGGGGGTCAGAAGAGTGGGCCCATTTTATAGAATTCTTTTCTTTCTTTTTATTTTATTTTTTGTGGGGCTGGGGATTGAGCCCAAGTCCTTGTGCATGTGAGGCAAACCCTGTACCATCTGAGCTATATCTCCAGCCTACAATTATTTTCGTAACCTTGTATTCCCATCATCCTCATCTGTCTGTTCCTTAACAGTGGCATAATTGATAAAATGTGAATATGATTTTTATTAGTGGTAGTACTGTATCATTTAGATTTCCTGAATTTTTTTTTTTTTTTTTTTTTTTTTTTGCTGTGTTGGGAATTGAATCCAGGGCCCTGGGCAAGCACTCTACTGACTGAACTATCTCCCCAACCCCTGAATTTTTAAATTGTGCTATGGTTATGTAAGAGAAGGTACTTGTTTTTAGCAAGTACATGCTGAGGTTTAAAAAGTCATGATGTCTGGAACTAACTCTTAAAACAGTGCAGGAAAAGTGTGTGAGTGAGTGTGTATGTGTGTAGAAAGAGAGACAGACACACACCAATGTGGCAGAATCTGTGAATCTAATTTATTTGGGCACAGGGTCTATTTGTACAGGCTTCTTTGTACTGTTCTTGCAGCTATTTCCATAAATTTGAAAGTTTTTTAAAACAGCAGCAACAACATAAAGTAAATAACTTAATTATCTGGGTAGGAGAAGGATTCATTTTATGCAAGGTGACACGTCAAGCTTAAAGAATTACCTTACAACTCGACCAGGAGGTGTGTTATTATAGCTGTGTTCTATTAGACTATAAATCCTAGCAAAAGTTCTAGTAGACTCCATAAATTCTTAACAAAAGAAACAAGAGGGAATATATTTCTAGAATCTCCAAATGTGGAGACAAGATTGTCAGGCATGGGAAAAGTCTTGTGGTGCCGGGTGAGACAGAGGTCCTTGCCAGAAAGAAAATCCCAGATTATGGAAAGTACCTGGAGGTGGCGGGGAGGAACAGCTTTGTTAAAGGACAGCTAGTAGGAGTTGCAGCAGCATATCCAGTGTATCATCATTTTGTCTCTTTTTTGTCCATTAAATGGTTTAAATTGTATTTTCCTATATTAATTAACTTTCAATTGGAAGTTATTTGCAAACTGCAATTTAAAAAAGTCATTTTATAAACATTATTGCTAGATAAAACCATTCCTTTGAATAAACCATACAGTTTTGTATGCACATACAATGTCTGGAGTTTTATGCAGTAGCACTGGGTCTTTTTGGTCCTTTTTACTCACTCCTTACTGATTCTCCTTCAGTACAGTTGGGGTTGGCCATGCAGAGAAATGTGTTTGGCAGTTATTTGGCAGGTCAGATGCAGGGGAGCAGAAAAGGCATGCGTAAGAAAGGTTTTCAGCTCCTGGAGTTCCATTTTGTGCCAGCCTCAGTGGCGCCAGTCTTAAATAGGCTGTGCATGTGCAGCATTCATTTGCTTTTCTGGGAAATCCTGGAGGCTTGGATATCAATGATTAGCATTTGAGGAGGTGGGGATGGCTGGCTTGGAAAGTGGCAGTTACAGAAGTTCTGCTGTCCTGGGTCTTTGGTTGACATTGCAGACCCCTCAGTGTCACTTGAGCTGTCCTTAGTGTAGCGCTTGTTGGGGGTCCAAGTCCAGCTTGCAGGCTGTGGCTGCTCACCATTGCTGTGGTGTGTAGTTGGCATGCTCCACAGAAGTTGCTAGACTCAGAACAGCTTTCATTTTTGTGCCCTAGAGGTGGTCCATTCAGAAAATTATTGAGGCATGCCCACATGGAGACTCAGGGAGCTGGCACTGCCCTGGCCTTCTCTGTAGTGAAACAGGAGATCTAATCTTCAGAACTATCAATCCAATCTGTTTCCTTGGCTGTGTACTCACTTAAGAAAAGAAATATTGTTTTCAAACAAATGCATTCACTCTCAGCAAGCTATGTTGTTGAGTCAATTTGCTTTGCCTAATACCTATCATTTGCTTTCAGTGATTTAAAATGCACAGGCACCATTCAGTGTAATTGATCTTTTGGGTTGAAGGATTACGTCAAGCAGTGCTCTTCTTTGTCATGTATAGGAGTTAAAAACTAACCTACATACCAGCTGATAAATTGGATATTTTGGGTATTCTTTGCACACATTGCAGTTTTAAAATTAAACAATTTTTTTATACTTGCCAAAGTACATACAATCCAAAGATTTTACTTCTAATGATTGAAGATCAGTTTTTTTCCCCCTTAAACAACAGGGTAAATACCTTTTCTTCTATTAGAGAGTTGTTTAGCTAGTTGGAGACAAATGTGAATCCCACTTACACATTTTCCTAATGAGCCTCATGGTGTGTATTAATGCTGAATTCTAAGAGTAGGAATCATCTCTATTTGAACATATATGTGGTTAGAGGAGAGAACGTGACACAGCCTTGGAAATGGCTTGGGTATGGTTCGTTTTTTAGATATCCTGTTCGTCTTCTAATTTTCTGTGTTTGTTTTTGGAATGAGATTCGGGTTTAATTGAAACCTTTTACATGGAGCAATGGAGTCTTCACCACTGAGTAAACCTTGGGCCTAGTTAGGGTGTCTAGATACCATTGTTGTCTCATTTTACAGTTGTTTTCCTGTCCTTGAACTCGCCATAATTCAACAAGGCAATAGATCATAGAAAACTACCAAAAGGCTGAATAAGAACTGAACAGTTTCTTTTTATCATCTATCATTTTGCTTTTTCACAACTCCAAATTCTTGGGAATTTCCATAGTTCAACTCGGAAATGTGGACCTCTTCCCAGTCAGTAACCAGATAATGTCTTTTGTTGGCATACACTTTATGATGTTGGAAGTGAGAAATCACTACAAACAATCAATGGAGAATTCCATTACTTGTAGGATTTCCTTTCCTTTGAGGCTTCTGGTTTGGAGATGAAATGCATTTGGTCTTAGAGAATAAGATACAAGCAACCACAACAGCCTGAAATTATCCTTCTGCCCTGAAAGAATTAGAACTGCATTGATTTATAGCCCTGTGGGCCCAACCCACGCTAGGGAGAGATAAGGAGAGAGGGTAGTGAGGGACATTTTGAATATATGTGCTGTCCAGGAGTACCCTGTACCTCAGAGATTTAGGGAAGAGAGTAAGAGGTATGCAAACTTTCCATCTAGTGGCAAAGAACCAACTACTTCTTCAATTAAACTTTTTTTTTTTTGTCTTGGCAGAGACTTTACATGATCCACCTTGAAAACTTTTTCTGGCAGCATCATTGCTGTAAAAAAGGAGAAGGGAAATTGAGATGTAAGGCGGAGCAGAAACATTTTTAATACTGTTATATGGGTGGGAAAGGAAGAAAATATTTGCAGACAAAAAAGTCTGCCAGAAAATAGTTTCCTTCTTTATAAAATTATGAGGTTAGTCTAAATATGAACTTTACAGTCTCTTTCAGTTCAAAACTGATTCTTTGATTCATTTCTTCATTCTTTGAGTGGTATTCTTTTTAATGGGAGTCACAAAACACTCTTTTTTAGTAGATATACATGAAGCCTATTTTCTGGTTAACAGTGGTGATTATTCTTTGTAGAGACACCAGCTAGAATGCCTCAAAGCCAGAAACCAGGTTCACTCAAAATATTCAGAGTCTCTTACTGAGAGAGTGTGAGAGAGCAAGAGAGAGCATAAGAGAGAGAGAGAGAGAGAGAGAGAGAGAGACAGACAGAGACACTGAAACTTACCTGGGTTCTAGGAAAGAGAGAGAGAGAGAGACAGGCAGACTGATTTACCTGGGTGCTAGGTGTTAGGTGAGAAGAGGTACATATGTGGAGATGGGGAATGAGAAAGAACAGAAAAAGATTTAGTGCAAACTACAGAGCAAATATCTCAAGTAGAAGCTGGCTTCACTTGAAATGTATTCATCTCCTTTTAATTTTTCATCTGACTTCCTTTCATCTGACTTTCCTTTGAGTTTGCAGTAGAGTTCACAGTGAAGTATTAGCAAGGGTTATTTGCAAGGAGAAGATACCACAAGAACCATTTGTCATTTGAACGTCTCTTATTGGTTTCTGGACCTAATTTTTCCTAACACCATTCTTCCCTATCATCATTATTCTCCTTCAGATGCTCCATTCCACCTGTCCACTCTCATCTCTCTGCTTTCAGCAAAGTCCCTTTTGCTTCCAGCAGAGCTGTCTCACCTCTACTGTGGATCTTTTTCTTCATACCTACTTCCCTCCGATTCATTTTTCTCTGCTGTCCATACCTTCTCTGCATCCAAATAATATACTTCTATCAAAGGAAATTGTAGCCTCTAAGAGGCAGGGCTTCTCACCCAGTCTCATCCACAGAGTTGGGGTTTTTCTTGTCCCTTTGTGTATGCGTGTATTGTATCAGATGAACACATTCTTCTCAGAAAGCCTTGAGATCCTTCCGCTGACTTAAAAACAACAGTAGCAGCAGCAGTAGCAGCAGTAGCAACTGTCCCTCAGCAGCTCCAGCATTACCTATTGCCAGCTATGCTCCCTGGGCAGCAGTCTGAGACAGAGATGATCATGAAGGTGACTTATTGGGGATCAACACCAGTGGAAAGGAAGGGAAAGAAGCAGGATTGGACCAAGGGAGGAAGTGGGTTGTGATGCAGTCTTTTATGGTTTGGATATGAGGTGTCTGCCCAAAACTCCTGTTAATGCAGGAGTGTTCAGAGGTGAACTTATTTGATTGTGAGATCTGTAACCTAACCAGTCATCCTAGTTTGAATGGACTGGCTGACCGGCATGCTAGAGGAGGTGGGTCACTGGAGGCATGCCCTGGAAGAACTCATCTTCCCTGCAGGCCCCTTCCTTCATCCCTTTCTCTGCTTCTGGATGCTGTGAACTGACAACTTTTGTCTGCCTCTGCCTTTGTGCCATGATGTGCTGCCTCACATTGGGCTCAGAGCAATGGAGTTGGCCCAGCATGGACTAAATCTCTGAAACCATAAGCCCAAATAAATGTTTCCTTTTCCAAGTCATCCTTGTCAGATATTTTGGTCACAGTGAAGCAAAGCTGACCAACACTCAATCTTTGTGGAGATCCTGGAAGCTTTGAAGTTGGAATGTCCCCTCCTAATTGTCTCTTAGGGTGTGGGGCTGAGCCTTTATGTCCTTGTGGGTTGCCTGGGAATGGGCTTGTGACCTTGCTTAACACTAGTTGAAACTTTTAGGCAGTCTCTTAGTCTGTTTGGGCTACTGTAACAAACATACCATAAATTGGACAACTTATAAACAAGTATTTATTTGTCACAGTTCTGGAGACTGGAAAGTCCAAGATTGTGGCACCAGCAGATTGAGGGTCTGGTGAGGACCTGCTTCCTGGTTCTTGGATTGCACCTTCTCGCTATGTCCTCATGTGGTAAAAGGGCCAAGTGGTCTCTCAGTCCTCTTTTCTAAAGGTATTAATCCCATTTGTGAGGGCTTCACCTTTATGATCTCATTACCTTCCAAAGATTTCTTCCTGTATACCACCTTGGGGATGAGGATTTCAACATATGAATTTTGAGGAACCATAAATGTTCAGACCATAGCATTCTGACCCCACTCCCCAATTTCTATCCTTCTCACATGCAAAATACATTGTTTCCAACCCAACAGCCCTATAAGTCAGCTCTTCACACATCAATCAGAAATCTTAAAGGTCCAGGTCTCATCTAAACAACATCTATATCAGATATGGATGGGCCAGACTCAAGTTATACATTCTTAGGTAAACTATTTCCCAGCTGTGAACCTGTGAATTCAGACATGTTAGGTACTTCCAAAATGCAAAGGTGGGACAGGTATAGGACAGACCTTCCCATATAAAATGGGAGAAATAGGAGAGAAGAACGGAGTGAAAGTTCCCAAGGAAGTCCAGAACTGCTCAGGACTGTGCATTCCAGGCCATCAAGGCAGTGATCCCACCCCTGTGGGTTTGCCTACCCTCAAGGCTTTGGGGAGCACAGCTGGGAGCAGCCCATGCTGCAGCTCTCCTGGGCAGAAAGCACACCAGTTAGGGGTGGGGGAAAGTGGCCCTGCCCACATTTCTGTTGGGCATTGTCCTAGTAAGGACTCTGCAGTGGTCCTGCTTCTGAGGTAGTTCTCTGCTTGGGCCACATCATTCTCCAGGTCATTTGAAATCCAGGTGAAGGCAGAGAGAGGCCCCCACAGCTTTGCTTGGGGCTGCACTAGAGCCACACATGGAACAGCCAGCGAGTCTGGTGACTATGTGTAGGGAGCAAAGCCCCAGATGTAAGGCAGTGCATCTCCTTTGAAATCTTCTCCCCACTTGCCCCCAGGTCCTTGAGCTCTAGGTCTGTGATGTGAGGAGCAGCCTTCAATAGGGTTAAATGCCTTCAGGGTCATTCTCCCACTGTGTTGGAAAATAGGTCCTCCTTCTGTTTAGATGGCTAACTAAATATGGTCTGTTTTATGGTTTAGATTTTAGGTGTCCCCCCAAAGCTCACGTGTGAGACAATGCAAGAATGTTTAGAGGTGAAATGATTAGGTTGTGAGAGTCCTAACCTAATCAGTGCATTTATCCCCTGATAGGGATTAACTGGGTGGTGACTATAGGCAAGTAGGCTGTGACTGGAGTCATTGGGGGTATGACCAGGGTATATATTTATCCCTGGCCAGTGGAGTCTCTCTCTTTCTCAGCTTCCTAGTGCCATATTCACAGCTGTTTTCTTCTGCCATACCTGTCTGCCATGTTGTTCTGCCTTACCTTGAGCCCTGAGGAATAGAGCTGGCCATTTATGAACTGAGACCCCTGAAACCATGAGACCTAAGTAAACTTTTCCTCCTTTTTGTTGTTCTTTTCAGGTCTTTGGGCCACTGTGGTTAAAAAACTGATTAAAACAACCTATTAGTACTAAATTCCTTTTCAGATGGTCCCTTGGCCACACCCTTGTCTTCTTCCAAATAGGTTTTCTTATTTTTTTTCAATAAGAAATTTCCAACAGGGAATTTCCCCAAATTTTAAGTTCATCTTCCCTTTTGATTAACAATTCCATCTTTAATTCATTTTTCTCTTCTACTATAAGCCGTCAAGAGGAATCAAGTACCTCTTAAACACTTCAGTTTGATATTTCTTCACCCAAATATCCAATATCATTGATTTCAACACAATTTAGAAATTCTTTGCCACTTTATGAAGAGGCCTTTCTTGTAGTTTCTAGGAACCGACTACTCATTTTTATCTGAGACCTTATCAGAATGGTCTTTACCATCCATGTTTCTATCAGTATTCTGTTCATGACCTTTTGCATATTCTCCAAGAAGATTTAGGCTTTTTCTATAACTTTCTTTCTCTTCTTTTGAGCTCTCACCAGATTCACCCCTAGTGTTCCCCACATAGCAATGTAAGTAAGCTTTTTCTAACATGTAGCTCAAAACTCTTCCAGCCTCTTACCTGTTAACCCAGTTCTAAAGCCATGTCTGTTTTTTTGGTGCCTCACTTCTTGGCACCAAGTTTCTCTTTTTAGATGATTTGGGCTGCTAAAACAAAAAATGCCATAGACTATATAGCTTACAAACAACAAACATTTAAATCAGTTCTGGAGGATGTAAAGTCTTAGATAGCAGCACTAGCAGATTCAGCGTCTGGTGAGGGCCCACTTCCTGGTTCACAGTAACTCCTCACTGTGTTCTCACATGGAGGAAGGGGTCAGGGGTCTCGTTCAGGCCTCTGGATAAGGACATGAGTCACATTCATGAAGATTCCTCTTCTGTGTCCTAATCATTTCCCAAGGGCCCCACCTTCTAATCCATCACCTTGGAGGTAAGAATTTCTCTGTATGAATTTTGGGGTGACATAACATTCAGACCATAGCACTTATTAAACATCCTAGGGGGCCCACAATAGAGGACTGTCCTCCAAGAAGCACCCAGAGCAACTGAGGCAATATTTCTTCATTTCTGAAAAGGATCTGGGTAAGACCATCACCACATCCACTATAATAATCTTCCAGAAAAATACCACAGTTGGAAAAATTGTGGATCAAGATTAAGATCTCAGAGGAAGTGGAGATTAGGAGGAAAAATAAAAATGACATTAAAAACATTTAAAAGCATAACAAACTTCTAGGCATGAAAAATCTTTAGAAGCTACCTATTTCCAAATGCCCCAGAGCAACTGGCGTCAGCAACCTGCTCTGGCAGCATGTCTTTTCCGGAATCCTGTTCTTTAGCTGTTGAGAAGGATTTCTGTGACATTCTGATCTTCTGATTCTGGTTCTATCACTAGCTTTGTGCTTTGCTGTTGTAACTCTGAGTCTTTTCTGGCTTAAGGTACAATATCTTTTATACTTCTTTTTATTTTTTCTTCCTTTTAAACTTTTATAAGTTTTAGAAAAAGTGCCTGGGTAACTATCAGGCTTTCTTTTAGTTATCAATGATGACTGAAATAACTCTTCTTTGGGGAGCTTAATCTTCCTTATACATCAAGAGGATCCCAAACACATGGTATACACTAGATCACATTCCTCTCACTTTTCTTTTAAAAATCAAGTGCATATGTAAAAATGGGCAATGAATAACTATATAACACAAGCCAGGCCACACACATTTAGCAAGGAATTACTGTGTGAGGCTATCTATTGCTTACTATCACACCTCTAGGTCTTTTGCATGTTTTTGTCTTTAATCTTTACCATAGTCTTACAAGTTATGTGTGTTGGTTATCGTTTTGACCAGGGAAGAGATTTTTTTTTTTCCCAGCTTGTCTTGCTGGGAAATTATAATCCAAGTTTCTTTTCTTTTTCTCTCCCTACCTTTAAAAAATTAAAAAAAAATTTTTTTTTTACAGACTGCATTTTGATTCATTGTACACAAATGGGGTACATATTTTTGTTTCTATGGTTGTACACAATGTAGATTCATACCATTCATGTAATCATACATGCACATAGGGTAATGATGTCTGTCTCATTCCCCTCCTCCCTCTCATTTCCCTCTATGTAATCTAAAGTTCCTCCATTCTTCTGTCATCCCCCACTCCCATTATATTTCATCATCCACTCATCAGGGAAAACATTCGACCTTTGGTTTTTTGGGATTGGGTTGAAAATCTATACTCCAACAAAGTAGAAAATATCGAAGACATCAACAAATTTTTAGAGACATATGATCCTTCCAAACTGAATCAGGAAGACATACACAATTTAAACAGATCAATTTCAAGCACCAAAATAGAAGAAGCCATCAAAAGCCTACCAACCAAGATAAGCCCAGGACTGGATGGATTCTCAGCCGAATTCTACAGGACCTTTAAAGAAGAGCTAATACCAATACTTCTCAAAATATTCCAGGAAATAGAAAAGGTGGGAACCCTTCCAAACTCATTCTATGAAGCTAGTATCACTCTGATGCCCAAACCAGGCAAAGATGCATCAAGGAAAGAAAACTTTAGACCAATATCCCTGATGAACATAGATGCAAAAATCCTTAACAAAATTCTGGCAAATTGCATACAAAAACACATTAAAAGCATAGTGCACCATGATCAAGTGGGGTTTATCCCAGGGATGCGAGGTTCGTTCAACATTTGGAAATCAATAAATGTAATTCATCACACCAGTAGACTTAAAGTTAAGAATCACATGATGATTTCAATAGATGCTGACAAAGCGTTTGATAAAATACAGCACCACTTCATGCTTAAAACACTAGAAAAAATAAGGATAGTAGAAACATACCTCAACATTGTAAGGCTATCTGTGCTAAGCCCATGGTCAACATCATTCTAAACAGAGAAAAACTGAAAGCATTCCCTCTAAAAACTGGAACAAGACAGGAATGCCCTCTTTCACCACTTCTATCAATATTGTCCTTGAAACACTAGCCAGAGCAATTAGACAGACCAAAGAAATTAAAGGAATACGAATAGGAAAAGAAGATCTCCCCACCTTTAAAAATGTCTACAGCCCTGTGTCTGGTGGTTACTTTTTTTTTTTTTTAAAGTAATGTTATTATACTTTATTCATTAAAGATAACTTCTTCCTGTGCAGGGACTCTGTTTTCTACTTTTTTCAAGTTTCCCAAGAAAGTTCAATACAAAATACTATGTATTTACTAAGAATTTTGTTTTAGCTTGAAGTGATTTTATTAGTCAAACCCAAAATAATTTTTTTAAGGAATCATTCCTACACAAGTGATTGTTTGGCTTGTTTCAGATAACCGTTTTATTTCCAAGTGTTAAAAGTTTTACCTCTAGTTATCTCTTGAAGTTGAATGTTCCTTTTCCCTTCCTGCAATAGATTGCTGGTTGTTTTCCATGCCTCTGCTTTGGTGCTCTCTCCATAGGACCACATAAGATTCTTCTAAGTTATATTTGCTACCTCTTCCTTTAGCTCTTACCATCTCTAGAGAATAACTCAGTTCCTTAATTTGGTGCCCAAGGGTCTTCACCGCCAGATCAACATCACTTGTTCTTTCTCTTACTATTTTCCCAGTAATGCTAAAAACAATCTCCTCAGATACCTTTCTGTGAGCTGCTTCTGTATCTCATGTATATAGTCACATGAGCTGTGTAACCATGCTTCAGCAGACAGTGGATGATATATCTATGATGGTGGATAGTGTATAACTTAGGCATGTCATAGGCGATGCCATCCAGGTTTGCATAATCACCTTCAATGATGTTTACACAATGATGAGTTCACCTGAGGACCCATTTCTCAGAACATATTGCTGTTGCTTAGCAACGTGCCACTGTGCTTTCACCTCTTGCTTATCCTTGGGATAAATGCAAGTGTGACATGCCTGTTGTGAGTATATATATGCATTTGAAGAGCAGAAATATTTGGAGATCCTAATACCAAAAATATATACCTGTATCTTTTATTCAATTTGTGATTATTATTTCTTTTCCAATAGAAATATAAAAGGCTGTATGACTCTTTGAGTTACTACCCAGATAATATATAATAAAGATTCATATTATTGACTGAGAGAACCAAAAGGGGAGGAAAATCTGTAAGAATAGTTCTATTTATGGTTCTATAGTTGACTTGTACCATGCCTAATGTACTATTATGTATCTGCTTGGTTATCAAAAATTTACTTATTTTTGTGGTACTGGGGATTGAACTACATCCATATTCCCTTTTAAAAATTTTAGTTTGAGACACAGTCTCACTAAATTTCCAAGGATGGCTTGGGACTTGGGTTCCTTTTACCTCAGCCTCCCAATTCTAGGCATGTGCCACTGCACCTGGCTTAAAAAATATTTGTTGAATTAAAAAATATTGTTGAAAAAATGTTTGTTGGAAATGCAACCAATGAATGTATACAAGTTATATGCTTATAGCTTATACATGTATTTGAACAATATTTCACATATTTGAAAAATATTTTCTAGGCTATAACATTCAAAATATAAGATTTTAAAATTATTTATAAACCCTTCATTTTGCTTCCTAACTTAAATGAATGGGAGACAAAATGCCAGTTCATGTTAAAACTCTCCTTGATATTTTGTTTTGGTATTTTAATCTTAGCAGTTTTAACAATTCATATGATATCTTTTTGGTAATCCTTATGAACCATTTTAATAGAGTAATATAGTTTAAACATTCACTTGTTAACTGTGGGTTAATAAACTTCAGGAGGACTGAATGAGTATTTATAATTTATATAATATCACAAGACACAAAATAACTCTATAACTTCCTTATACTTCCCTTAATCAAGGGTTGCTCACATAAATTTGTAACATAAAATTATTTTTATTTATAGTTTACAACTCCTTTGATTCTATAGAGGCAGAAAAAACTGATACTGGGTTTGTGTTTCCGTCGGATGTGTCAGAAATAAGTGCACAATCTATAGGTTTTTGGGTTTGTTATCCCAAATTTGTCAGTCACACGGTGGCTAAAGCATGTTCTGCAGTTCAGTGTGAAGAATTTTATTGCCATTCTTTTTTGCTATCAGGTGACTCAGAAACCTCTGGAGTTAAGTAGGAGTGATCTGATTGAGTCTAGGCATTCCTCTGATGCCCAAGAGGATCCTCATTACATTGCATGAGCTAAGTTGGCAGGATCAGTACTGAGGATGACTTCCCAAGTAGTGAGCATGACTGAAGAGGACCTTCTTTCTATTACAGTTGTTTCCTCTAGTTACAAATACTGACCGTGCTCAGAATCAGTGTGAATATACCCTAAGATAGGTTCCCCAGTTCTCTCAACTTCTTGTCAATAGAGTCCACCAGGACCTCTGATAAGGTATACTCAAACATAGATGTATAGAACACAGAAATCAGCCACAGAAATCATTTATACCTTATATGAAATTGACATCTTCATAGAACACTCATGACAACTGGTGGTCTAGAGTCTTGGTTACCAGCAGGGACCATGATTTTATTGTTGCAAAGGGCAAGCCTTTCTTATTCCTTGCTGCTCTAATTATTTTCTTGCTTTTGTTAGGTGATCCTAAGTATACCTCCCTCTAATTTCCAGGTGGGTCCTACTGCTATTCTGTGGAACCACATAGAGAGCCAACATCACTTCCTCACCTCAGCTCTTCCTGTTTGAAGATGGCTAGCCATCCCTTGGTGTTGGCTCCCTCTATGTGGTCATCTCTAGTTCTAAGAGCTTCTGTGATTCAAACCTAATTTATTACTGGTTTGAAAGAACAGAGTCAGATGGCTACTTTTTCACTCATTCTGAACACTTTACTTCTGTAATCTGCCTGGGTGAGAATGAGTGTTTTGGTAACAATGGCATAGCATTGATTCTTACTGAACTTGAATTCAACTAAAATTCTGATTTGTGTTCTATTACATCACAATTAGTTCATCCTATGCTTAAGTTGTTTTAATTTGGATTTTAAGTGCAACTTCTTGTATTTTGAGTTTCCCTTGTTTGGGTTTAACCCATCAGTTTTCAACCTATTAATGTAGTTTTGGAATTTGATAGTTGTTCACTGCATTCTCCTTCCTTGTTTCATGTTATCTTTGCTCTTGAGAAACATACAGTCTCTGTCCAAGTCACTGACAAAAATATGGTGGTCCCTTCTTATCTGCAGTTTTCCTCTCTGTGTTTTCAGTTACCTATGGATAACCACAATCTGAAAATATTAAATGGAAAATTCCAGAAATAAATGATTCATAAGTTTTAAATACTTTTATTACCGTATACTACTATTGTTTTATATTACTAGTTATTGTTGTTAATATCTTATTATGCCTAATTTATAAATTTTACTTTATCATAGGTATGTATATATATATACAGGATTCAGTTCTTTTTTTTTTTATTGGAGCATTATAATTAGATACAGTATCTAGATTCCTTTTGACAAAATGATACATAAAAGGAATTTAATTTCAATCCCCATTGCCCCCCGTTTTCTCCTCTCCTCCCTACCCTTTTTCTCCCTCCTCTACTCCACTGATTTTCCTTTTTGGTCTTTCTTTCTTTATTTTTGATTGGTACTTTCTATATAAACATACAGGTGAAATTCCCTTTGGTACATTTATATAGGGATATAACATGATTTTTTAGATTCATTCTATATTTCTTTTCCTTTCCCTTCCTCCCTCCCTACTTCTCATCTCCTACTTCTACTCCATTGATTTTCCTTATATCTTTATGTATCTGATCCCCCACTGCCTTCTTTCCCTTATTATTGCCTAACTTCTACATAGAAAACATTCAACCTTTGATTTTCTGAGTTGGATTTATTTCAGCTAGTATGATTTTCTCCATTTCTAACCATTTACTGGCAAATGCCATTATTTCATTCTTGATAGCTGAGTAAAACTCCATAGTGTATATATATATATCATATTTTCTTGATCTGTTCATCTACTGATGGGAATCTGGGCTAGTTTCATAATTTGACTATTGCAAATTGTGCTGCCATAAGCTTTCTATTGGATGTATCACTGTAGTATGCTAAGTACTGTCTTTTTTTTCAGGTATTTTTTGGCGGGCTACTATACTGATCTGCTAAAGGCCAGAGCAAAGCAGCAAAAACTAGAGGCCCTTCTATCCTTTAACATTGTTCATTAATTATAACTCTTTATCTTAATCACTAACTGAAACCATACATATGAAATACTGCATTAACCAATGTTGAGTCTTTGGTGTGAGAAACCAGAAATGCTTTCGGTGGATGAGGTAGAAGGAATGTTGGGAAATTGACTGAAAGGGCATGAGGGAGCTTTCTGGGGTAATGGAAATTTTCTGTATCTGAATGACATGTAGTTTATATATTCATGTGCCTTTGTGGGAACTATGTAAATCTTGCATTTCAGATCTGTGCATTTCACTTTAAGTAAATCATCTCAGTCATAAAAATGGTAAAGAAATTAATTTGTTTCTCATATTACCAACTATTAAGAATTAAAGATCAGTTTTGTAAATTAAAATCTTGAGGTTCAGAATGTTGAAATGACTTTGTAGGTATTTGACAGTGGGATGCAATCCAAAATAAAATGCAGAACTCAACCACTATTTTGTATGAATTGCTTTTTCAATGCATCCTTTGAATAGCACTCCTTTAGTGTGTGGGATGGGAAATAGTTTTATTTCAAGTAGTCTTCTTGATATTTGAAATAAGGTAGATAATAGCATTATTCTATTTTAAATGTTTTTGGGGTTTTTTGTTGTTCTATTTCTAAGCTCTTGGAAACTTGGGCTTTGTAAATAGTCTGCCATCATGCTGTATTCAGTGAGTTTACTTAGAATGAAGAAAATGAGGTATCATATTATCTGTTTTGTCCATTAAGTGTTCTTCATAAATCACTCTTCTTTTTAGAGGCAATATGGTGTATCAGTCATGTTGTATCACAAGAGATTATGAGCTGTGATCACATGGTGGGATCACATATTCATTAGGAAGATGATGACCAGTATAATGAAACCTTATTAAAGAGTTGTTTTTCAGAGGTGAAGTCAAAGCATGCTCATGTCCTCCACTTTTCCTTCTAAAGTAATACCTTACAGTTATATGGTAATTTTTATTCTTTATGGCCTCTTTTGTACACATTATAAAATTTTATTCTTATAAGAAGTCAGAACATATTTTATTAGGTTTGACATTCTGAACAAAGATTTAACAAAAATCATGCTTCTTTTAATCTAAATTCTTCACTTCATCCAAAACCTGGTTCCAAACTGTGTATCTTCAGTGAAACTGTTCCTTCACCCCCACCGCTCACCCTTAGCTGATGTCCCCCAACGAAAACATCCCAAGCCATTCTATATACTATCTGTGCTATGCTATTACCATGGCATCTGGACTTGATCTTATTTTTTTTTTTGTGGACCTAGTTTAGATTTTTCCAGCCATATTTTGAATTCTTCTGCTTCTCTAATATCTGTGCACCCTGGATGTCCCTGTTATGGAGTCAGAGAAAAAATTTGTTGCTTTATGAATATTTTCTGAACAAAGATTGCAAAGTAATATAAGCAAAATGCTGCTAGTAGTGTGTGGCTTAACATATGTAATGAAAGCTGGTTGGGTTAGATCACTTGAGAATAATGTGAGCAAATTCATTACATGATTAGAGGCAAATAGCAGTTCCACATTCTTAGTATAGTTTTAATTGCGATCTTGTCTTTCTGGACTTTCTGAGTTCTAACATAAACTCTTTGGGAACTTGTTAATGAGACAATATGGTGTGTGGGCAAAAGAGTCATGTTCACATAATTTGGCATGTATTTAAGACTCTGCCACCTTCTGGCTATGTAAAGTGGGGTGGGATAATAGGGACCCTGTGAGAATTAGTTCAGGTGAAGGGATATGTGACCTGTGACCCAACAAAATACAGGGAATGTGATATTCCCTTGATAAGGCAAGTTCCATTATTTCCCTTTATCTCAGTGGTATCTATTTAATTAATTTTCTTTTCCTTTTAATCAATTAATTTTTAAGAAGCATGAAATTATATATGCTTTTTGAAAAAAATTAGAAAAGTATAGAAGAAAACATGCAAAAACTCAACTTGATGAAAGATGGAATACTTTCAATGTAATAAGAATCAAATTTTTATGCAAGCCTTCTAAAAAAGTAATTCTCATTTTTAATAGTTCATTTATTTATCCAGCCTTTTTTCTTTCATTCCTTCATTTATTGAATGAACATTTATTAAATGTCTGCTATATGTCAGGTAGTATTCCGGATGTTGGTAATAGAACAGTAGACCAGGCAGGACCCCTGCCTTCATGGGGCCACCCTCCTCCCCCCTCCCCCTCCTCCCTCTCTCCCTCCCCCTCCCCCCCCCTCCTCCTTGCTCCTCTTCTCTCCTCCTTTTGTTGGGGGGAGAGAACACAATACACATATTTACAAATGTATCATATGATGTGAGATAGTGATAATGCTGTGACTGAAATGTCAGTGGGTGCATGGATTGACACTGATGGCAGTCCTTCTTTATGGGTGTAGTCAGAAGAGTTCTAGCTGAGGAGGTGACATTACATTGCAAATCAAAAGGGAGCAAGGGAGTGAGCCATGGGACCATCTGGAGATCTGGCATGTGGGGGTAAAACCCTGTGTGGAATGCATTAAAGTAGCTCTCCAAAATTCTGTGATCTCACTTGAAGCTTGGAGGGTTGGTTGTCTGATTGTCTGCTCAGTCCTTCAAATCTTGAAGCCAGGCTGGTACGATGTTACCTATTGCTGTGCTTATGCCAGTAGCTTATTTAAGGCTTTGATTTTATGTTAATATTTTTGTTTTCTTGGCATACAGAATTGTCCTTCTATAACCCAACCCTTCAGCCATGGGGAGGAAGCACTGCTCCAGAGAATGTTTGAAATAGAAAACTGTTCTTGTGGGCTGGGGATATAGCTCAGTTGGTAGAGTGCTTGCCTCACAAGCATGAGGCCCTGGGTTCAACCTTAGCACCACAAACAAAACAAAACAAAACAAAACTGTTCTTGTTCTAGAGGATGTAGGCATTTTCTAGCTGAGGTTTATGAGTTACTGCTGGGCTGGGCTACAACCAGGAAGACCTCCTGAGCCATGGCTTCCTGGCTTAACATCATTCTGTTTCAAGTGAATTATTATAACATCAGATGCATTTATGCAAATCCAGTTATAAAAATATGTTTCAAGGAAAATAAGAATTGTTTTTGTATTATCCATTTTTGGCTTCTAAATCATTACAAAACACTGAGCTGACTTTAGTAGTCAAAGAACAATTTAATTGCTGTGAACAATTATTCAAAGAACTCTTCTAATCAAATGTCTATTATCTCTTATAAATACTGAGAATGTTATAGAAATGTCTATTGAAAATCTGAAAAACAAGAAAATTCAAATTATAATTTTTATTCTTATGTGTTCATAAGAGAAAAGTGTTTCTAATAGAAAGAGATAATGTGTAAAGATGACTTCAAATAAAGTACTGTGGATCATAGGTGAATTTCAGTTAAGATTCTATTAAATCTCTTATGTTTTTTTCTAAATCCATATAACTGCTGATGGTTGTTGAATCCAATGGTGATCCCCACAGTAACATGACTTCTTAATAAGGCAAGTTTAAATTTTGGTCCACACAGCAACTTTAGTGTTATGTAAATACCTTATTGCTTTTTACTTTTCTGAAATTGGTAATGGAAAGTTGGATCATTGGAACAGTCAAAGAAACAAAACAACATCTTCTCAAATGATTCCATCACCCATTCTAGTATACCCTTTTGACTTTTTCTCTTGAGGAAATTGGAATTAGTAAAATATGTATCTAATCATATAAGGAAAGAATATAAAAGTCCATCTGCCTTTTCTCCTAAGTAATTTCTTCCTTCTTGTTTTTGACTCAACAGAAACAACTCCTACTTTTTCAAATTATCTCATGCTTTGTACATATATCCAAAGTCTGGCTGCTGGGTTAATATTAAAAAGAAAATAGAAAAACTAAATTTCTAAGGATTAGCTTGTTCAGAGAATTTCTTTTGCTATACAGGAGCCTTTTTATTGAAACATTGGAAGTCAATATTAACTAATTATGGTTGAAAAGAGAAATAATATGACTTTTCTTTTGCAGTGTTGGGGACTGATCACCTCTGATTTTTCTCAACAGTCTAGACTTAGAAGTTTTTTTCTGTGGAAAAACAGCAGAAGACTTACATGTCTGTGATTTATGTAGTCTTTGACTTATGTTTTTCAAGCTGCAATAGCTTACAATTACAACACTTCTCATCACCTTTAGGCAAATCCAGAAAATATAGCATCCTTTCATTTGAGACTTCAGAGTTGGCTATACATGGAAATGTCAGGAGAATTTTGTGGCAACCACGTGCCATAGGCATGCGAGGATGTGGTACCACTGGAACAGACCCTCCCATTTCATTGACAACATATGTTATGTGTTAATATGGTTCTGGCCTCTGGATTTTAATTTCTTGGTGACGGGTTCTATATTTGGGTAAAGAATTGTCTGGTCTAACTGTCTTTATTATAATCATTTGGATTAAATGATTTTTTTTCCATGCAAATCTAAATAAGATGCAGACGCTGTGGGTGCCAAGGATTTCTGTGTGATTCAGGGTTAAGAATAACAAGGGAGCCTGTTGTCTGTTAGTGGTGAGAAAGCATCCTTGGAGGCAAATACACGTGTAGACTGGAATCAAGACTTGAATAAATGTACTGGTTGAACATTAAACCCAAACCCCAACCATTACCAGTAACCAGAGGTGCATCCCTGACATCCACATAGCAGTGAGGGAGATTTGGAAATATTCACTTGCCGTGATTGGGAACCACAGACCAGGAAGCTTTCAGGCTAGTCTGATAGAAAATGGAAAATAGGGAACTGTCTCAACTTTGTCCAAATTTGGAAATTTCCTTTATGTATTTTTTTCTTCTCCCCTTTTTTGGCTTATGAAAGTAGTGACATAATAATGGTGCAGACTTTTAAGGTAAAAACCTAAATTAATTTCTTCCTAGAATATGCCACATTAGAGAAAAACATTACTTTTTTGTGTACTCAAATGTAGTGTTGGAGCACTGACCTCTTACTTGTACTGATTTCACATTGAGATAAGACAATGAGTTTAAAAAAGCATATCATCTTTATATAATATACAAATAATAAATAATAGTAGTTATGCGTGGCATTTGTGGTCTGGATCATCCAGATTCCCTTGTCATATTTAAATGTTTTCTTTTTATTATTTGTCCTTTGATCCTGCAGGCATCCCCAGAGTTTGTATTCTTCCTTTAGTGCTGATAGTTTTTATTTTATTTATTTTTTTATTTTTGTGGTACTAGGGATTTGAACCCAGGGTCTTGTGGTTGCAAGGCAAGAACTCTACCACCTGAGCTATATCCCCAACCCCTAGTGCTGAGAGTTTTATCTCCTCACTCCTCATTTCCATTTGCCTTTCTCTTGGTTCACAGCCCTTGACACTTAGGGAAGAGAAAATTCTTTTGCCAGATTCTTAGGCCTTTGCCTCAGGCAGAGTTCCATGAACACCCACGAAGCAAAGACCACTGTTTGGAAAGAAAAGTAGACAACCATTCTTTGGAATTCTTGTTGCTTGTTGTAGGAACTTAGAAGTGAGGAACAACAGCCAGGCTGGAGAACATAAATCGTGGAGTGAGAGGAGGCTCCTTTGACCCAGCTGTTTGTGGTCAGGATAGGGAATAGGGGAATGTTGCAAATCATGCAGGTTTTTTTGATGGACAAATGAATGAACAGCCAAACTCAGGAGGAAACACAGAAAACTGAGATTCCTCGGCAAATACCATCATGTTTGTTACTAACCCATTTCTGTAAATACCTCAAACTAGTTTTTTATGGATTTAGAATGGTCTTTTATTCAAATTAGATGAAGAGATGGGGATCATGTCAGAGACTGCAGACTTCTTCCCCAGATGAGATGTTCTTTTTTCTTAAATCCTGCTCACAAACTCTTTTTGTAAATGTTACAAAAGGAAAGCTAAAAATGTCTTGACTTTAGTACAGAATCAGAATGCCACAATTCAGCATTCAAGTAGTTTTTGTATAATCCTGTGATCAGTCGGTTCATTCTGTCTACCAAGTAGCATTGCCAATTACTGGAGTTTTGAAAAACAGAGTTTATTCATGGGGTGGACAAATGAGAGGAGGGGGAGCCCCCAGACTCAAATCTGCCTCCCTAAGGGTAGGTTTAGGGGAGGGTATGGGACACAGAAGTCCTGGGGAGAAGCGAGGAAAGGTAAGGGAAAGGTGAGGTACTTGGTAGGCTGTGCATGTGGACAAACTTCCAGGCTCTTCATAGGATGCCTGTTTAGAAAATGCTAGTGTTGGCATGATCTGTGGGTAGGTTTTTTGGCTCTCTGAGGTCACTTATCCAATGTTTGTGGAGGTCCAAGGGGTCAGTGACTTTAGTTTGAGCTAGACAAAGCTCTATCTCCAAATCCCTAAAAAAATTATGAAAACCAATCTTTACCAGATGATCATATATAAGAAGTATTATCTGTAGTAAAGCTAGCAGGGGTCCATTACTTTTTTGTTTAATTAAGTGATTTCTAACACAAGTGAAACTGAGGGCTTATTTAGGTTTTTCCTTAGTTTTGAAAGGAAGAATATGCTCTTTGTTTGTTTTGGTGTTTCATGTTTTCATTTGTTAGGGGTGGGGGCAGGGGTTTTGGTCTCCCTATGTTGCCCAGGCTGGCCTCAAACTCTTGTGCTCTCCAGGGATTCTCTGACCTTAGCCTCAAAAGTTGCTGGAACTATAGGTACTTTCTGTTGCTCCTTCTGCTCTTTGGTTTTTAAACTTTAGGGAGAAAGAATGTCTGAAGGTTCTTACAAGAGAAAAGAAATGTATTTATTTTATGATGGGAATTTGGTTGTAGTCTTTGTATCCCTGCTTGCAACTGACTGTGTCATAGACAATAACCTTTTTTCCCCCCTTTTCATTATTGGTGTGATTGTTGGTAGGACTTACGATGTTACAGAAGAAACTTACTTGGATATTAGAGGTACTAACAATTTACCTTCAGTGAATCATTTGAAAGCATTTTCTGAGAAAGTAAACTTCACCTTTAAAAATTCTGTCATTTTGAAGTACACCTGTCATAACTTAACTCCATCTGCAAAGTCAGAGCTGGAGCGGGGCCCATGCTCCTTTCCAATCTGTCATACATTTCCTGTCAGGTTCTCAGTCTGGTTGTGACCAAGCTAGCGTCACTGCTACATAGCTCCAGGTGTTTCGTGTGTTGACTGCAGCCTTTTCTGGTGCCAGGAAACAACGTCATGAGGACCATCCACGGGGTGGGAGAGATGATGACCCAGATGGTGCTCAGCAGGGGCTCCATCTTTCCCGTGAGTGTGCCTGACATGCAGCCCAGCATCCACCCCATTAAGCAAGTGAGCCCCACGGAGCATGAGGATGTGACAGTGATGGACACCAAGCTGAAGATCATTGAGATTTTACAGGTACGTCCTATAATAGACACTAAGTGACAGAGATGACATTTTCCTTATTGGTTTCACTAATCTTTTTTGTTCCCAGTTGCTGTGTGAATATTCTGAAATGCTACTTGTCTAATTTGATTTTTTTAAAGTGGTAAGGTATCTCACACAAGTGCTATTGAACATATTAATCCCATTTATTCATTCCTATTAAATATACTAATGATAATATCCAGCAATTGTAGAGTGTTTTGAGCTGGCTGAAACTGCTTTTGTGTATATATATATTTTATTTAGTATTGACCCTGACTGGATTTTTCCTTCATTTAGGAAGTATTTATAGAAGGTAAAGTTAATGATTGAACTCCAATTATTTTCCTGTTTTTAATTGAGCATATGATTCCAAGTATCCAGATTTATTATTATTGCAAGAAACTCAAATAAAATTGTATTTATTATTAAAAATTGTTATCATTGGTTCTAGTATTTTATATAAATAACCATTTCTCTGTGTTTTTGTTTTTAAGGGACAGGGAATAATTATTTTTAAAAAGTTAATGTAGTCTAATACCTTAACTTTATGAATTCAAACAACATAACCTTTCACTATACATGCATTGGCTTAGTGAATAAATTTCCATTATGGTAGCTATGAATTCTTAGCACTTTTTGTTAAGTTTGGAAAGTAGTTTTATGATACCTTAATTATAGCATTTATTCCAGATTTGGAGACTGGAAGGTAGAGTTTTCAAGAATCTCTTAAGATTCTGGATGTAGTTTACTAAGTCTTTCATCATCATTTAACATAGACCGAGCTACCAGAAGTGGGTCAGTAGTCCTGGAAGGGTCTGTACGTTTTTCATTTAAAGTAATTAGATTTATAATCATAAAAGGCTTCACAGTTCCTCCAGGAATTCTGAAGGCTGAATCCTGAGAAATATTGGCAGGCCTCCCAACTCTGTGTTCATGACCCTGAAAAATCACTTAAGAGTTTTCCTATTCTTAAGCTGAGAAAGACAGCCATCACCTGACCCAGGGACCTAATGAGCCCCCAGCTTAACATCATCCTACTCATGGGACGACCTCTAAAACATGTGACCTCATTTTAGCCCACAGTTAGAGAAAAGGAGCATTAGAAAAAAACTCTTAACAGGTAAAAAAGGATGAAATGAGATTCTATGGCACAGCAGTCAAAGGCTGATTCATTTTTGCCATCTCTTTGGGGTACTTTATGATTCTCCTTGACCCTCTGTTCACTCTGATTGCTGTGTCCCTGTGTCGGGGTCAGTTTGATCGAGGCTGTTCTTGAGCATGTTACTTTCTTGAAACTTCTGTTGAAGAATTTCTTTGTAGCCACACTCCTTGGTAAGTCTTCTGCTTTCTGGCAGCTCTTCTCCTCTGTCAGGGTCCTCCTGTCTTTTTCCCATTTTTAATGTATTTCTCTTTTTCAGTCTATTTATTTCTCTCTCATTCATTCTCTCTTTCTCTTACCTTTCTATATGGTATTTTCTCTGCCCTTGTTTTTATTTGTTCCTTTCATCCTTTCCTTCCACCTTCTATTTGTTTTTCATAATTAGATGTAGTAGAGAATGAAAGGTTTTATTTTGGTTATAATTAGGGGAGAGAACTCTGTGAGTACTAATCTTCAAATAAAAGGGAAAGAATAGTTCACATTTAATTAATTTATTCCTTACTTTTTTATAGAGACTTTTATAAAACCTTTTGATTCAAACCTACAGTCCACCTTCTGATCCCACTCTTACTCCAGGCTACAAATCTGAGGGCTCTTTCTTAGTCCCTTTTCCCATGATCTGTTCTCTGCTTTGAAAATTTCCTTATTAACTAGAATCACTTCACCCAGTATGTGAGCACTCACCACATATTAATAAAAGAGCCTCTTTGGTGTTTGTTTTTCCCTCTGGACTATAAGCTTTTCCAAAGTAGACTTATATCCTTGGTACCATTTTTGTATCCCTGTCAACTTCCTCAGTACCTGGTTTAACAAATGTTTGATGAACCAAGTGAGTGTGACTTACAAGGAGTGTTTCCTGCCCAGAAGGAGCATAAACATCTGGGGGTGGGGAGGGATAGAAAGAGAAGGAAGAGGAGGAGGAGGAAGAGGAGGAGAAGAAGGAAGAAGGGTGGGTAAGTGGAGGGTGAAAGGGAGACTGATTTAGATTTTGATTGGGGAAACCAGTGAGAACTTCATGTAAAAAGGATTTAGACTGAACCTTGGAAGCTGTCTCAAAAACTGGTTCTTAGGAGGTAGAAAAGAAGAAAATGGAGGGCTACATGGACACTGAACAACTGAGGAGCCTAGCGAAGTTGTAACGTTCAAGAGCTGTAGGAGCAGAGTCTGAGGGAGAATGAGAGGAGGGGACTGGGCATGGGAGGGGAGGGCGACGGGATTCGGTGCAAGGGTGGCATAGAAAGAGAGTGATAAGATCCAGTGACACCAGGAAACACCAGTTTTCCTAAAACTTGGTTCACTGCATTGCTTACTGTCCAAATGAGACTCTTGAAAATCTAGGGGACACTGTTTTAACTATGCTGAGACAAAAGAGTCAAGTGGGCATACCTCAGGCAAACTGGGATAGAAGGCAACCATGAAAACCACTCTTTTAATCTGTAACATCCTGATTTATCCTCTGACCTCCATAGCATCCTGCCACCTGGTTTGGTACTCAATCATTTCCTAATCAAGTTAACAGTGCTATAGTTTGTTTTCCCAACTTGGTTATCAGTTTCTGGAGAGCCATGGGTTTCAAGTGTTTGAATTCCTCATGACATGACTACAGCCTTAGTACTTAGATTCTGTTAATGGGATCAACAACTCTAACAAAGCAAGTCTAAGGAAACACAAATACCAATGGAATATATAAGTATGATGATTTCAGCTGCCCCCTTATAGCCCCACTCCAGGGCTGATTGTAGAATCAACTCTATTGTAGCTGAAAGCTCAGCCTTTCTCTGCAAGAATGAGAGCCACAGCTCAAACATTCTCCTCTCAGAGCCAATGAAAATGCTGCAAAGTGCTCAGTGGAATTACATCATTACCTCTTCATCCAGACCCACATGATACCTATCTGGATCATTCAGAGACCAATTGTAGGGTGTTAAATTTCTTTCAAAAACTGATGTGGGATTTGACTAATACTGGCTAATAGAAATGTATCATTTTCCTTAGTCTTCACATTGATAAACATGTAGAGGACAGAATGTTAAGTTCATGAAGTTTCTAACTAGTTCATTTGAAAGGTTGACGACTGTGTGGATCTTGGGCTGTGTAATGAATTGCATTTTTCAACACCGTGCTAATTAATTGAAAATGTTGTTTTGCATGTTCCTTATAGTTTATCCTGAGTGTCAGACTAGATTATAGAATCTCATATATGCTGTCAATATATAAAAAGGAGTTTGGGGAAAACAACGACAATGCTGAGACATCTGCCAACGGCTCTCCAGATACCTTACTACCCTCAGGTATCTTCTCTGTGACAGTATTTATTGTTTGCATTTTGTTTTAATAAAAACTTAAAAGCAACTTTCATATTTTAAAACATGATGGTATTTCTATGAGAGGAAATGTAGACATGATCTCTACTAATGACACAAAAGAACCAAGACAGAGCATTAAATAACTTGCCTGCAATGGTAGGAAGGGTATTTGGTGTAATTTGACACTAAATCCCATGAATTCTTGTCCTTTGTAACCCTTACAACTCCATGAAGTAGAGGTATCATTTCTTGTGTCATGGTACTGAGGAGTAAACCCATGGCAGAGGGGTTAAGTTATTCACTAAAGGTCCTGAAAGTTGTGAAAGAGGAACCTCCCACCCCTATGTCTCTTCAGTGCTAGCTGAACCTTAAGCATTACAGTTTTTGTGAAAATCTAAGTCATTTTTCTGCCTGGATCAGGAGCAGAGTGAAATGTGGCTTTTGGAAGAAAAGGTGTTTTGTGGGGAAGCTGTCACCTGACTCAACAATAAAGACTGGCATTCCTCCTGAGAGTGGTTGTGGGTTTGATTTTGTGTGCTTTTTACTTTGCGCAGTTATAAACTGAAGTTGTATTTCAGTTTTCACATTTAAAAACTTAAAGAATGAAGCTATTCTCTTTCTGAGAGTCAGGGCATAACAATAAAACACAAAAATAATTGTAAAAATGTGACTATAGAAAGGACTTAATGAAAACTAAGAAATGAAATTAACATTTTTCTGCATAGGTCAGGTCAGTCTTGCAGGCTAGAAACTACATCTTATGAAGGATTCAGCCAGTTAACATAATTCTTTTTCTGAGGATGGGATTTGCACACAGATATGAAACTTACTTCTAACTGCAGCCACTGTGATGTTAGGGACTTCCTCTGTCTGTCAATCAACTTGAGAGGATTCAGGGATTGCAAGTGTGCAGATAAAGTGGATACTAGGCCAGTGTCCCACTGCTGTCTGTGTCTGAGTCATTAGCAAATTCCCAAGGCAGCATGCCCCTGCAGATGGAGATGGGCTCGCCTGGGAGAAGTCACTTCTGGCACCTTTGCAGCAGCGCTCTTTTTCTGCTTCTCAGAAGTGTAGAACCCCAAAGGGCTGTTTCCAGGAACGAAAAGGCAGAAACAGAAAGTCATGCTGGCGGTTGCATTGACAGAAGCATAACAATTATTAGCTCCCAGAAGCCAAGCTTCGGGAAACATGAGCTCTAAGTGTCAGTAAAGCACCAGAGGGAAGGTCTAGGGGCGCCCAGAAAACCCGTTCTCTCTGATTGACCTGACCGCTTTCCTCATGTGTATCTGTAAGTGATGCCTTTTTGGGAGAATGGCTTTTCCTTATGTTACTCTCTTTTCTTTTTGTGCTTTGGAGATGAGAAATGAATTGTTTATTTTTCATTTAAACATGTTATCTTAATAAAAGTGTCTTCAAAATGTTAGAGGTGGGGAATAGTAAGGAACCCTGATTGGTTTGCATAGAGAAAAAATCCACCATGTCCCACAAGATAAAAGATGGAATTTTAGAAGTTGGTAAAATTAGGTAAAAAAATCATGTTGTTCAGAAATGTAATATAGTAACAAGACTCATGTACGTTTTGTTTCTTTGAAAAATTATCCTTCCATGTCATTACCTATTTAAATTATATGTATGTATGTATATATGTATGTTCATATGTGTAGATATATATGAACTCTGTGTGTGTGTGTATACCCACATACCCACACATGATCATATAGATAAGAGGTACCTTTGTAAATGGTGCTTTCTGATCTTCAATTGTATTTTGATTAACCAAGCACAATGACACACACCTGTAATCCCAGCTACTCAGGAGCCTGAGGTAGGAGGATTGCAAGTTTGAGACCAGCCTTGGCAACTTAATGAGCCTTGTCTCAAAATAAAAAATAAAAAGAGGTGGAGATGTAGGTCAGTAGTGGAATGCCCCTGGGTTCAATCTGTAGTACTGCAAAACAAACAAATGAATCCTTGACTACAGTAATACATTAATTTAAAACATAGTGTGCATTAAAAAAGAAAAAAGAGGAAACTTAGTATGCATAAGGTCCTGAGTTCAATACCCAACACCAAAATAAATAAGTAAATGGAAATTTCAGTTTAAAACATTAATTTCTCAGTGGGGGGATATATTATAGTTTTTAAACTTTTAGTTGACCTTTGGTGTCATAAATAAAGGAAGGCAAAAATATGTTCGGGTAAACTAGTACTAATATGAATATTGTGGCTCCTGATTAGGATAAGATAAAGACTTTATTGTCTATCTTTGCAGCTATTGTTCCTGATATAGATGAAATTGCAGCTCAGGCAGAAACTATGTTTGCTGGAAGGTATGGTAACATTCATGTGTCTTTATTTTACTTGCGAATAAGATTTTACCTAGAATTTTATTGATAAGGTTTTATTGTTCACCTCCCTATATCTATTTATTTTTAGATCTTCTATTGTTTTTAACATATTTCTGCCAGAAAAGAAGCTGCTAATATACTCTAGAGGAGAAAGCATAGCTTTCCTTTAGGTCGGGTGAAAAAAAAAAAAAAAAAAAAAGACAAAAGAGATGAGATCAGTGTATCGAACTTTTCCCTCAATTCTTTGCTTTTCTTTTCTTAAATAATGACAGCAGAAGAATGCCCTTTAACTCCCCTGACGTATCACTGCATGTTGTAAAACATTATTTCCCTGAATCTTAAGTATTTGAGGCAAGAAAGTAACTTCTTTTAATGTTATCTTTAACTTTATACATTAACAATAAAACTATTTTCTGATATTGGAAATATCCATGATTAAAGAAAACAGTATGCCTTTGGCATGACTACCCTCCTTTGTATTGGGTACTCTGCCCTTTATTGTTTTAAAGTGTTTCTTTTTCAGAAATGAAAGTAATATCAATCAAAACAAAAAAGTAAAATAAGCTAAAATTATTGAGATTTTAGTGTTCATTTTTATTAAGTATTTGACATGAGAACCTAAAAAAAGTCTATAATAAGCTTTTGTTGCCTTTGTTGTTAGGAACAAACAAAAACAAAAATTAAGAGGACAAATATTTTTATCTCTAGTGAACATTTGATTTAGGTTTGTTTTAATATCACAGTTATTAGATTTTGCTGTTGTTTTCTTGTTGAAGTGTTTCATTATTCCTGAGAAGAAAGATTAACTAGTATATGATTTCATCTTAAAATACAGTCATATGTTGCTTATGGTGTTTTGGCCAACGACAGCCTCATACACAGAAGTGGTCCTATAAAACTGAAATAGAAATGGAAGATTCCTATAGCCCAGTGATGTTTGTAGCTGGGAGGACAGGAGCACAGCACAGTACTCATGTATTTATGGTGATACTGTCTAGAACCTACTGTGCTGCTAGTTGTATTGAAATATGCCACATAAGATTTTGTACCTGACATGTACATACCTGATAACGATAATAAATGATATGTTACTGGTTTATGCATTTGCTATAGGATTCTTTTTATCATTATTTTAGAATGTATTCCTACTTACTAAAAATGGTTTTCTATAAAATAGCATGCTCCGTTACACCAGCAGCACCCTCATATACCTTGTCTCTTGATGGTATCATGTTTTTCTCTTGTCCTTAATTCGATTTTGTGTTGTTTTGTTCATCTCAGCTGTAAGAGCAATAGACACACATCCCCCACACTTTGTAGCATAGGCATACAGTAGGCACAGTACACTCTCCAATGTTCACACTGTGATGGAATCACCTAATGATGCATTTCTCAGAGTGCAGCCTCATTAACAGTGTATGACTGTAGGTAGACCTTTTACTCCACTAGAGTCTTGTTCAGAGCCCCATTATTCCAAACACAGAGTGGCTCTGGTGATGATCATGTACACATGACCTTCCCTTCTCCAGCCCTTCTCTAGCTGTCATGTAGGGATCTCTGGGAAAAATCAGTTATTGGTGGACATTCTCTATAAATGCTTCTGGGTGGGTTCAGATGCCTGTCTTTCCTCTATGCCTAGGTGGCCAGCTCATCCTAGTTTTGCCTAGGAACCTCCTCAGTCTTAGAAAAACTAGGATGGCTAGTCACTCCTACTCCCAAAAACAAATAGAAGTTTTTCTTTTCTGTTGTTTCCTTATCAATTACATGAGAGGAAAAAAAGTGAAAATGTCTTCTCCTTCACTTCCTAATTTGGGAAAACAAGTCACATAACGCTGAAAACAGACACACATTTAATCACTTTAATATAGATGTTATGTAAATATGTTACTTTAGAATTGTTTTTGGTTTTATAGAAAGGAAAAAAATCCAGTGCAACTTGATGATGAAGGAGGCAGGACATTTTTACGGGTCCTCATTCATCTGATTATGCATGACTATGCTCCTTTGCTATCTGGAGCCCTGCAGTTACTCTTCAAGCACTTCAGCCAGAGAGCGGAAGTTTTACAGGCATTTAAACAGGTGAGGTTATTGCCAGGAATGTATCTCCATGGTAGGGCAATTGTCCGATGTATACCATACATTGAATTCCTGAGTTCAATACTGCCTCCTTAAAAAAGTGTTGGGGGTGGTGCTGGGGCTGTATGTAGCTTAGTGGTAGAACGCTTGCCTGGCATTCAAGAGTCACTGGGTTCGATCCTCAGCACCACATAAAAACAAATAAATAAAGACATAAAACTCCAAAAAAAAATTAAAAAAGAAAAAAAAAAAAAGCAGGTAAGATTGAGGGACTCACAGCTGAAGCTTTGAAAATGTCACCCATCCTGATTTCATGGTTGCAGAGTTAATGAGCCTGCATGACTTTTGCTGGAGATGTTTTTATTCGTTAAAGATATGTATGACCTTGTCTATGTCAAGACATGGTCTACTTGAGAAAGTGTTCCCCACAAGAGATTTTCAGATAATATCTTTAATATGAATAATAGGCACTAAGGTTTAAGAAGGCACTGGAGGATAACATTTTAGGACTTTTGTTGCCTTTGTAATTATTTTGACCCCCAAATTTTACTGATATATTTGGGTAGGACAAATAGTAGCTCTGAAATAAATACTGTGACTCTGAAAAAAAGAGAAAGGAACTGTTATGGAGTTAATCTTTCTCTTTTTAATCTTTGAATAAGACATCAATTTTGAGATTACTAGTAATACCTGTTTATGTATATTTCACTAATATTTATTTTATTTAATAGGGCATTGGTTTCTATAAGGAAATTTTCTAAGAATGTGCTGAAGAATATGAAATGACTAAAATGTAGTCATATAAATGCATATAATTTTGCATATATGTGTATGCCATATAATACATATAAATTATAATAAAAATTTATATTATAAGGTTTAGATTAGATCTATCTATATTTTTCTGCCACTTTAAAAAAATGTTTCTGCCTATTTTCAAATAGTCTCAGAAAAATTGACTTTAGCAGTGAAATTAGAATGAATGAGAGTATCTCTTTATGTTAAATTACTTTTCATCAACTTTGAAAAATTTTACTAAGGCACATTTTTTAAAAAATTCTTTATAACATGTCAATATATTGGTTACTTCCAGGTAAGTTTTCATGGTCAATATACATCTAAAATATTCATAAATGTTCTAGAAACATCAAACTCCAAATAAGAGATGTTTCAAGACTCAGGTTTTAGGCATAAAAGAAATAGAAAGAAAAGAAGTTATAAAATCTTCTAAGGTTTAAAATTCTGATGTTTTCAGGTGCAATTGCTGGTATCAAATCAAGATGTAGATAACTACAAGCAAATCAAGGCAGATCTAGACCAACTTCGACTGACTGTAGAAAAATCTGAGTTATGGGTGGAGAAGAGCAGCAGCTATGAGAATGGAGAAATGGGTGAAAGTCAAGTCAAAGGTGGTGAAGAACCAAATGAGGTGTGTTTCCAAGATTTACTTTGAAATAATCCAAGCAATGTCTTTTAAGTCAGATAGGTAGCCATATGCTCTGTAATCAAAATTGTTTGTAAGATAATGTTTGAGCATCAGAATATAAAAGTTACCCCTAAGTTAATGAACTCCACAAACCTGCCTTTTGATTTTTGTCAATTGCTACTACCTCCGACCTCATCTGTGTAATTTTTTACTGTCTCATGTTCACTATAAATACCATAATCCAAGAAGCTGGACAATTGCAGGCCTAGGGAGAGGAGAAATTTTGTTGTCACCATTCAGTGTGGCTGCTTTTTACCCAACTTGCAAGTTATTTCTTTCATTATGCCCTTATATATAAAAATATCTAAATATGCTTTATTGTCAACACAAAAATACCTAGAATCTATGCTTGAGCTAAAGATTGAACTAAAGTGTTGATCTTGAGTCTTTTGTTGTGTAGGTTTTAGTCTTTAGTAGGCTTAATGAGTTGCTCTTTTACCAGTTTACTAACACATAGGACAATGTTTTTTTTTTTATGCAATGTTTTAGTGATAATGCTTAAATAAAAGAGATCAGTGTGACCATCATAATTGATAATCCATGAAGTTTCTTAAATGTCCGTCAAATGTTTTATTTAGTTGTGTTTTAATTTGCAGGAATATAAGCTATTTAGATATACTTACCTACCTCAGCTTTGGTGTTGTTGGAGAACTCAAATCATTATGGGGTGAAGAATGATAACAGAATAGGTGATAATTCATAATCAAAATCTTACTAGTTTCAAAGGGGGGTTGGATTGGTAGGCTACTACTTTTTACTTGTCTCAGGACTAATTGTCACTTATCAATAAGAGTTTTTTGACTTCATCTTTTAGAAACTTTTCCTGTGATTTTGTAATGTGTTCATAGAATGCTTAATTTCTACTCCATGAAAATTTATTTCATGACTAATTTGGGATGGTGGGGGGATAAAATTCTCCCATAATGTATTTAAAACATAAGAGAAAACTTAGCATTTATTTAGTACTTGCTACATCCCATATCTTAGAGTAGATATTTTTATAATGTGGAATCTCTTTTTCAATGTTACAGCAAACTTTGCAGATAGTTGTAAGCTTTACATTTCTATGACTGAATAACCTGAAGCTCAGAGAAACCAAGAACTTCCTCAATGTCAGTCAACTACAGTGACTCAACTGAAATTTAAACCCTGCCCTTTTTGATAACAAGATCCATGTTCTTTAATGTGAAATTTCATTTTCTGAGATGATAATTAATGATACTAATGAATATGTTATGTTTTCAAAAGCTATAATACCTCTTTTTTTGAAAAATACATATTTTACATGTATTCTAGGGAATAAATATAGCCTTGCTTCCTTTTTCAAAAGATTCTGTTCTTTAGATAAATAAATGAATGAATAAGAATAGCCCTAAACCTTAGGAAAATGCATTTTGCTCTCTGTAAAAATTTGAACACAAAACAAAACAAAACTCCTGAGTGAGAAGAATCTCATCTATATTAACATGGAGTATGCTAATCACTACTTTGCAGTTCCCATGCACTGAGGGAAGATGGTAGAAAGAGCCTCTATGATAGTGTGTATGCATGGCCTCCTCTTAAAAGTTTCACAAACATTTTGTATTTATGTAAGAAAAAAGAGAAACAAGTGGTTTGATTGAGGAAATCCTAAAGATAAAATTGCATTATGTGTGGGTTATATAACTCATTTTCTCAGGGCATCAGATGAATAGGAGTCAGTAAAGTTGGTATTTATTTATTTGTTGAGTTCAGGATTTATCAGTTCAGGAAAAGGTAACAATTTTAGGTACTTTAAGGAGGAAGTGATTTAATACATGGAATTAAATATTTGGAAGAACTGTAGGAATACAGTTTGGAGGTTGCCCTGGCACTACTGATTGCAAGGGTCAAAGGTTCAGAAGCTGCTCTGGCTGCTGCCCCTTTTGCTGCAGTCACCACCACTGACTCAATTTTGAAAGCATGTGGAAAGATAATTGAGTTCATGGGAAACACCCAGCTCTACTGGAATATTCTTTTTGGTCCTCACAGTCCCAAGATTTCCTTTACTTTTCCTTCTGCTGTTCAAGTTCCACCAGTGTTCATCTTCTTGACAGAAGGTAGAATTTAGAACTCTAGCTGCAGGGGATTTGGGAGACTAGTCTTTGGTACAGGGGACCTCATGGACTGTGAATGAATAGTGAATGTTAGTCAATAATATGCATCATAGAGATGACAATGCATAGGTAATTTATACCAGGGAATTGGAATCAGGAAGTCCAAAATTTGCCTCTGAATATATGTGTGACTTTGGGCAATTTGTTTTCATTCTCTTAAGTTTCATTTTTATCATCTATAAAATGGACATAATAATGATACTTAGCTTGAAATGCTTTAAGGATCAAGTGAGCATGTGGTGTGTCAGTTAATGCAACTTCAGTGGGAAAGTATAAACAACATGAAAATATACACAGTAGGGTGACATTAGTTACCAGCAAGAAGTCAAGAAGCAAGGAATTTAGAAATTTTTTGCCTTAGGTTGTCACCATGGCCACTGGACTTAATTCTGAGGCTTATCTTTTTCCTAGTGGCATTGTGGTAGCTGCTGCCTAGATGTCACATCTGTGCATACCACCATATTTCTGGATCTCCTGTTTAGGAACAAGGGAACCTTTCCCAGGTGCTCCTCAACAAATTCTACCTCATATAGCTTCTTGGTCAAAACAAGGCCACATGTTTACCTCTAAACCAATGGACTGTAGGAGTAGTTTGGATTAAATGTAAGATGTCTCTCAATCTGGGATATCCAATGCCGAGTTATATGGAACAATGGATGCAGAAAAGCAAAAACAAAACAAACAAACAAAAAACTGAAATCCGCTAGTAAGTAAGAGTAAGGAAGGATGTTGGTTAACAACCAATAGTGTCTGCCAAAGACAGCATTCAGTTAGTGTTTATGATAATTATTATTTGTTTTTATGGGAAAAACATTGTACTATTTACTATGGTGAATATAGAATTATAAAATCTTAGAGTTAAAGGATACTTGGAAGGGTAATAAAGTCCAGTACCCCGCAGGATATGTGAGACATTTCTTAAAACAACAAACTTCTATGATGAGAGGTGGCATATTCTTTTGAAATTAGTGTATAGCTTAAGAAATAGAATATTACCAGTAAGAAGTCCCTCCTTCTCCTCCTCCCTTCTTTGTTCTTCCTCCCCCCTCCTCTTCCCCCTCCTTTTCCTTCACAAGTAGTTATCGACTTTTTAATTGAATATATTTATATGTCTATCCAGATTGTTTTTTCTTTAATCTGTTCCCTTCAATTACATAAACCTTAAATAGAGAGAGCTTCTACCATAGTAACTTTGCATTAGAGAATAAAAGTATCTGATGGTTTTTACCTCACCAGAGTGTTTGTTAATACTTTGTGTAGGATTTTACATCTACACTGTCAGTGAGATTGGCCTGTAATTTTCCTTTCTTGTCTTGTTCCTGTCAAGTGTTGGTAACAAGGTTTGACTAGTCCCATAAAATGAGTGCAGAATATTCCTTTTCTTTGTGTAAGACTGGAATTATTATTTAACATGAATGTTAAAGCTTGTGTGTAAAAGTGCCTGGACACCATATTTAATTTGTGGAAAGATCTTAACTACTGATTAATTTTTTTAAAATGGTTATAAATTCACTCAAACTTTTCTGTTAAGACTCAATTTGTTGTTTTACAAGCCATATGTTTTAAGTCTTCAAGTTTATTGAAATTAATTGGTTCATGTTTGTTCATTATCTTTAAATTTTTTTGAATTTAAATTAATTTTACTTTTTAACCAATGTGTAAAAATAAAAAAATTTGTACACATCAATGGGGTGCCATATGAAGTTTTGAAAGGTGTAATTTCTATAGTTTGAATCAGGTTAAAGATTGATAATGTCTTGATGAAACATTCAAAATTCTTTCTTCTGTTGAAAGTTACTGTAATATTACTGTTAGCAGTAGTCACACTACAGTGCAAGAACGCACGGACAAATGCAGAATGCTTCGTGAATTTGTTTGTCTTCCTTGTGCAGAGGCCATGCTCATTTTCTCTGTATCATTTCAATTTTAGCATATATGCTGCTGAAACCAGCACTCTTTCACCTTCTTTTTCTTTCTGTGGTCTCTGGGCCTTCGGACCACTTTTTTATTCTTAATACTGTTTACCTCAGTCTCTCTTCTATCTCAATCTTGCCAGAGTTTTATGTATTTTTCATTCTTGTAAAATAATCTATTTTTGACTTTGTTGGGATTTTGGATTTGTTTGCTATTTTATCATATGTATTCTGCTCTCTAATCTTTTATGTTGACAGACTGTCAAAAAAAATTTAATTCCCTTCTAAGAGTTGTGTGCCACAAATTTTGACAAATGGTATTTTTATTATTGTTTAATATTAGTTATTTAAAAAGTTTTCCATTATGATTTTCTTTTTTGGTTCACAATTGCTTGGGAGTGAGTTTTTGTATTTCCAAATATATAGGAAAATTTTTCCTTTTAAAAAATTGAATTTTTTTCTTTTATTAATTTTTATTTTTATGGTCTGCATTTAGATTCATTGTACACAAATGGGGTACAACTTTTCATTTCTCTGGTTGTACACGATGTAGATTCACACTATTTGTGTAATCATACGTGTACATAGGGTAATGATCTCTGTCTCATTCCACTGTCTTTCCTTGCCTCGCCCCTTGTCCTCCCATCTTTTCCCTCTACACAATCCAAATTTTCTCCAGCCTTTTTTATTTTGATACAGGTTCTTGGTAAGTTGCTGAGGGCCTCACTAAGTTGCTGAGGCTGGTCTTGAACTTGTAATCTTTCTGCCTCAGCCTCCCAAGCTGCTGGGATTATAAGCATGTACCACCACATCCTTCTTATTTGTATTCTTGATGATTGGTGTGAGATGAAATCTCAGTGTAGTTTGGTTTGCATTTCCCTAATTGCTCATGACGTTGAACATTTTTTCATATATGTGTTGGCCTTTTGTATTTCTTCTTTTGAGAATTGTCTGTTTAATTCAATTGCCCATTTACTAATCAGGTTATTTGATTTTTTTGGTGTGAAGTTTTTTTTTTTTTTTTAACTTTTTTTATACCTTTATTTTATTTATTCATTTTTACATTGCCAAGGATCAAACCCAGTGCCTCATACATGCTAGGGAAGCACTGGACCACTGAGCCACAACTGCTGTCCCAGTATAAAGTCTTTTGAGTTCTTTAAGTATTCTAGATATTAATCCTCTGTCAGAAGAGTAGCTAGCAAAGATTTTCTCCCATTCTTTAAGTTTTCTCTTCACATTCCTAATTGTTTTTCTTGTTGTACAGAAGCTTTTTAATTTGATACCATCACATTTATTAACTTTTGGCATTATTTCCTGAGCTTTAGGGGGACGAATTGAATTTTTTAACATCCATTATTACACTTTTTTATACCTGAAATTTGGCTATTTTTTAAATGATGTTTTATTGCCTTTTACTTTTTGTTATTCCATATGGCTACTTTATATCCCGTATGTAGGACTCTCCAGGATCTGAAGCACTTTGGTGTTTCTACTTCTCATTCATGTTGTTCATTTCATTATATTTTTGATCATCTTTAAATATGAGTTCATATCTTTTTTGAATAGGCTTTAGAGCAATTTTTAGGTTCAGAGAAGAATTTCACAGAAAACGAGATTCTCCCCCTCTCATTTCTGACTATTATTAACCTTTAGTATTAGTGTGGTACATTTGTTACAATTGATGAGCCAATAATTATACATTTTTCTGAACTGAAGTCCATCATTTGTTTAGGATTCATTCTTTGCATTATCAATTCTGTGGGCTTTGACAAATGCATTATCTCATGTATCAATCGTTACAGCATCCCATAGAATAGTTTCACTCTTCGGACAATTCTCTGGGCTTCACCTATTTGTCTCTTCCCACTGAACCCCTGAGTCCCTGGCAACCAATGATTTTTTACTGTCTCTGTAGTTTCACTTTTTCCAGAATGTCATGTAGTTGTAATCATATAAGATATAGCTTTTTCAGACTTGTTTCTTTGACTTAGTAATATATATTTAAGGGCTTTCCATATTCTTTAGTAGCTTGATATCTATTTTTTTTAAACCTCTTTATTCTAACTAGCCCACTGTATGGATACTACAGTTTGCTTATGCATTCATTGAAGGTTATGTTGGTTATTCACAATTTTGGGCCATTATAAATGAAGCTGCTACAACTGCTTGCCAGCGGGTTTTGAGCTCTTATCTTTTGATCAGCAGACCTTGGAGTTGAAATAGGGAATATTTTCCTCCTTAGAATGGTTGCTATTGCCTCGGCCTATTGCCAGGGGGCGCTGCTAGTCTGAGACCATGTTGCTCCCTTCCTGCTCACCTGTCCTAAGGCAGAAATTTTGGGTTTAGCTCCCCAAAGTTGACACTTGGTCAGAGCTTCCTTAATTTCTGGGTTTAGAAGTCGTATTGTCATTTGACTTAATGAATACTTATTCTGTGGCCTTGTAGATTGGAGCTCCCTGATCTGATTTCTGGTTACTTTTTTCCCTTAGGAGATGTAGGGCAGGCTCTTGAGGAGACCTTTGTTTTCAGGAAATATGCTTAAAATAGACTTATATTTAGAATCTAATTGTTTTGTAACAAGAGGGTCATTTGCAATTTTAAGTTAGCTATTCTTGCAGAAGTCCTCTGGAGGCATTTATTTAGGTGTTTAGTGGAATTTTTGTTGTTATGAACTTACATTCTTTGTAACTTTATATGTGAAATTCTTCTGAGGCCTGTGTTTAATCTAGACAATTATAATTTGATTCTGTGAGGCACCTCAGGATATTACATTTTGTAACCACATCAAATATATTTTTGGTTTGGGCTTTTAAGAGCCACTGTATTAGTGGGAATTCAGTTCCCAAATGGAGAGTCAAAGTGGGCTTGTCTTTATATATGGGAGGCTCAAGAGCATTTCTCCACCTTTTAAACTTCAGCCAAAGTCCAGGCCAAGACAGGGAATCCTGTGGTTCTTCTGTGCTATATCTTTTCCTGATTTAGCACCGTGGTGTCTCCCTTTGATATTTTGGATTGTGTACCAGGATTTCTGATCAGACCTTCCATCCTTGGATTCATTCTTTGTTTCCTTTGTTTATGTGTGTGTGTGTGTGTGTGTGTGTGTGTGTGTGTGTGTATCACATTAAAACTGGCAATCCTGATTATCAGATGTATACTGAAGCCCTCAAGGCCAACAATGAATTCAGTACTTGATTATTGCTCTGAAACTTTTATGTCCTTTCATAGTATCTGGTCTCTCTACTAAAAAGAGGTATCTTAAATATTTTATCTGTCCCTTTTAGATGTTGTATAGGAGGGGTTTCTCTGAACTCTACTTCATCATATTCTGTTTAACAGTTTTTCACAATAAGTAGCTCTTCTGTATTTTCAGCTGTGTATTTGTCCCTGGGCTATCTGTTCACTGTTGCTAGGTTTAAGGCAATATGGAACATGCACCAACCTTCTTCGCTTGATTAGCTGTTGTGTTTCTCCAGAAGAAAATACTTTGAAACATTTCGTTTGAAGTATAATTTCAGCCCCTTTGCCATTGTGTTCACGTACCTTTGTTCTCTTCTTAATGTTTGATGTCTAGAACCCAATCTAATATTCCAGATATGGCTCTTGCCCTCAAAGAATGAGCAGACAGAATGAACACCCATACAACAGTGACAGCAGTGGACTTGGTACTGAGTTGTGTAGTATGGAGGAGGGCTGGTCCATGTGGGCTAACAACTTGGAGAGGGCTTAGTCCAGACATGTTACCTAGGCCTGTTTGAAGGATTAGTCAGTGAATGTGTTTAGAATAATAGTAGCAGTCAATAAAAAGAAGCAATTCCATTAGAAATGACGAAATTGGGAGACTGAAGATTATTGGGTAGGAAGGTAAGTATATTATCTTGGACCTTTTTTTTTCTTTTTGGTCTGGCAGAATTCAGAAGAACAAGTGACCAAAGTGGGGAACCAGTTAAGGAGCTTCTTGCACAAATTCAGGTATAAGGTTTTGAAAGCCCAAACTAGGGAAGTGACAGTGGAAATAAGTGCAGATAAGTGGATTGAGAAACCAGGAGAAAGGTACATTCATAGTGGATTAATTTTAGGAGAGGAAAAGTGAGAAGCTACAAAGTTACTAACTTAGACACAGTCACATAATCTATATTATGCAATGAACCATCAGGCAAAGACAGTGGCAGTGTGTTGTAAACAGGATGAATAAATCGCAATATCAATGGAAACAGCCAGTAGCAGGCAGCATGCACTCTTGCAGGCCCATACCAATAACAGTCCTTTGTTGTTGAGTAAGTCTTACAAAGGCTCTAAACACAGGGCCATTGGCATTGTTTTCAAACAACTCATAATGGTCTAACTTTGTGCCTGCTTAGATATCAGAGGACCAGATAACATTAATGGGATTCTTCACTTTGATAATAAAAAAAATGTTTCTGATTACCGAAATATTCTTCTTCCCCTCAACTGTAGGTTCTGTATACTCTGGGCAATAAATGTGAAGTGAAAGCCATCTGCCAACACTATATTATCTCAGCATATGACCCCAAATTATCCCATTACTATACTTACTCTTTTATAAATGAGGAGGAGAATGGAATGGATTTGGTCCTCTAATGAGCCCATTTCATCCCTAGTACCCATGTGCTTTATTATCTATAATATGTTGTAGTGTTCCCCTTTGTTAAACTTATCTTCCTGGGCATTTAAAAGACAATACCATCATTTATGAAAGCTTAAAGGCTAGAGTGTAACAAGTTGACAGTTCAGTAGCATTAGGAGCAATTACTAATTCATCACATTCAAATATGTGTTGACTTCTAAATATAGGAAGGAGAGATTAACTCAGGAAACCATATCCGAGTGGGTTAAGTCAGGATTGCCCTTTGCGTTCACCCATCTCTTTATTTAGGCTGGAGAAGCAGGTCACTTGGACATCACAGTGCTCCTGAGAGAAGTCCTTTCTCTTGTTATTTATTTTCCTTACAGTGATTTTTCTTCTGTATTTGCGTGTGGATTTGTGTTTATCTCCCTATCCATCTACCCACCTATATGTGATTTCCAGTTTTAAAAAACTTATAAATTTTTATGCAAAATTTTGTAAAAATGTTTAAATAAAATGATCCAAAGTCTGATATTTAAACCATCTATCTAGTTTTTACTTCAAAAACTATATTTTTCATTTTCAAGTTTCTAATTGGTTCTTTTTCAAATCTATCCAGTCTAGATTCGTATCTGTCTTTCTTTCTGATTTTTTTTCTCTTAATGGATATGTGATGTAAAGAACAGAATTAACTGAAAAATGTCTCCAGGGCTCACTCTGAGTTGCCTGGACATGGAGCTGCCTGGGCTGATGGGAGTGGTGGAGAGAGTCCCTCTCCTCCAAGGTGCTGTGCTGTACACTAACTCAGCTTCTCGTGAGACCTGTGCCTTCTGCTCCCAGCAGTCCAATTTCTATGAGCTCCATAGCTGGTGTACCTGAGCAATTTCTATAAGCAACGGGCCAGACAGTTGTGTGTACTTTAACTGAGAAACTCTGAAGCTTGCCCTGTAAGAAGTTACTGTGGGGGTTAGGAGAGCAGTTACTAGGGATTCTAGACCCATGCTGGCATCTGGCAGAGCTCTCAGCACTGCTCCATTGGCTGATGGGAGGGTGGAGGTCTCGTGTCTTATCTTTTCTTGCTGATGCTCAGCTTGTAGTTTCCTCTTCCCCAAAACGCAGTGCCTACCCATGCTGAGTGATGCTGCAGAGCCATCCTGTTGCTTGGTGCAGCAACTGCACAGAGCCACGTGGCATGAGGGTGTTCTTCTTCCTTGTCTCCATGATTATTTTATAGGTACCTATTTACAAGTCCTTTCAGAAGATTTCCTGACTGCCTTTCACTGGGAAATGATAGAAGTCTTCTTGTTGACCTTTTGGGTTGTCTTTGTTAGCAATAAAATCCCTCATAGGCACTGAATTTTAGTTTGTAGCTTTATCTTAATTATTTTGTTACTTAATATACCTAATTATTTATAGATTAATTCCCTCCTTCTTTGTCTCCTTTTTCATTTCCCTTCCTCCATTCCTTATTCTTTCTCTATTTCTTTCTGGGCACACCTTCCCTTTCTGATGATGTGTCTGTTATGTCCACATCCATTTCTCTTTAAAAGCAAAATCTGTATTCCAGTCTTTGTCCACCACTTCTGGTCTTTTCTTTGATGAAGCAAGCAAGGAGGCAAATCTCTTTAGAAGGATATCTTGAAAGACAGTTCTACTTTCCCAAGTAGGAGTACTTGATTATTCATAGTGGGAAAATAGTCCTACATAAGCACAGTTTCTGCAGCACAACTTGTGATTGATGAGGTGACTTTTGACAGCAGGGTTTGGTGGAATGTTGAATCCTCATGGTCTCATACAGAAAGAGTTCTTGTGTTTTATACAAGCCTGTTACTTGGCCTGGCCAATAAGGGATGCCAGGGTAATTTCATGAAGAAAGTTAGTTCTCTAATTTGGGCAGTACTTGCCTGCATTCTCCTTTGATAGAATCTGTTTTCTTATCTTTATTTTCTATTTTTACTCCAGAGCTCATTGTATAATTTATCTTGTTTATGTCACATTACTTATCCCTATCCTTATGTCTGAGCTAATGTTAGTGAAGGTGATTGTCAGAGGTATGGATCAGTTAGCCCTTCCATTTGACATACTGCTGAAAAATAATTTTTGGGTTTTACCTAAATGCTAGTTTTATATGTTCTCATTCTATTTGGTTATAATGCAAATTCTTAAATGTAATGCTTACACTTCCTGAATTTGTTATTTAAATTACTTCCACAAGAAGAATCTTCTTGTCTTCTACCCTAAATTTAAAATTAATGCTGTTTTAGCATGAACTTAGTATTTCCCTTCATATTAAAAAGAACAATCACTGTCTTACTCTTTTGTTAAAAAAAATGCTTCCATTTGTTTTTAATTCAATACAGGTTATTAGTGAAGATGCTAAGTTCCTAAGACTCTAAGATTCTTGGCAAGTATCTTACAAGGGAATAATCGATGTTGATGCAGTCAGATAAGCACAGGTTTGTCACTAGATCAGGTGTCAACATTTGTGTAATGACTGCTTGATTAGAGTAATTACTTGGTTGAAAGTGACTCCTTCCCGCCACACATTGTGTCCAACAGCCTCCTCTCACAGTCACTTCTGTGAGGAGGACTGTTAGGAGGACCCTTTCTTCATAGGCTGCCATAGGTACCGGAGGCAATTTCTGAGGGTTCTGTTGTTATGTTACTGTCCTCACTTCCTGTTCAGTTCTTTGTTACTATCTGCCACTCTCTTTACTAAAAGGATGCCCATCATTTCCATGTTTTATATAATTCTTGTGAGTTTTTAGTAACCCCTTAAGTTGCATTGCAAAATTTCTGGGCTAATCTGGACATGGTAATGTGCATCTGTAGTCTCGGCTACTGGGAAGGCTGATGTAGGAGGATTGTTGAGGCCAGGAGTTTGGGGTCAGCCTAGTCTCGACAGCAAGACCCCATTTCTTCCAAAAAAAAAAAAAAAGAAAGAAAAGAAGAAAAGCTTTTCTGTGACGACAGGTTCCTGTTGCATTATGACAGCAATTATTAATTTACACTGAACATACCTGTTACTGATATATTCCCAGTATTTACTAATACCTCTAGAAAAGAGAATACTCTCCAGGGGCATATGCTTTTTGTTACTTTAGTTGTCAGAGAAACAGATAGTAAATTTGGGGTGTTTTCTTGGATCTCAGATTAAACATTATCAAATACCATTTAAAATGATATTGAATGAGTCAGAAAACTCATTGTATTTTCCTGGGGATAGGGTATGTTGGGAAAACAGGTTTAGGGTAAAGTTAGGAGTGTGTGTACTTACTCTCTCAAAGGGAAGAGATTTGGGCCTGGGTTGAGGGAAATCTAAAGGGTCACTGCCAGTAAGGGAGACAGCCTTCTCAGGTCATTGTAAATCATGGTCCAAGCCTTCAAGCAGCCCTAGGTACTAGGCACTTCTCAGGGAAGCAGAAACTGTCAACCATGAGCTGGAGGTGTAACTCAGTGGTGGAATGCTTGCCTTGCACACATGAGGCCCTGCGTTAAATCTCTAGCACTGCACAATAAGACAAAACAAAGAAGAAATGGTTAACCATGACACCATCCATGATGGTCCAGATTAATTTTATAGGCAAGTTCAGACAAGTAGACCTAGGATGATTTTAGACATTCTGCACCCCATCTAAATGACTGGTAGGTGATGGTACTCTTAGATGGGAGGGAGAAAAAATACTTCATCACCCTATGAAGGGCTATTATTCAATAGTCTGAAGAGGAGAACATTTATTCCGAAGTGTCAAATTATAATCTGATTGACCAAAAATATCTGAAAGACTGATTGTTAGATCTCCTCCCCATGTTTTAGAGGGAGTGGGGAAAGAAGGAAGGCATTTGACATCTGGAGTTGTGGGGACACTGGACAGTTAATGATGCCCCTGATGGGTCTGAAGGGTGGTTACATGGAGGGAAGTCTGGGGATCCAGATGGTGAGCAGAATGCTTTGCCATCTTGCTGACTTGACAACTTTGCTGGGGAAGGACCGCCTTAAACTTCAGTGGGGTGGGGATGAATAGAAGGCATGCACTGAGCTATTTTAATCGTGCAGCTGCAGATGCCAGCAGCTCTACATGGTAGGGATTTGGAAAGTTCTATTTTTAAAAACATGATTGCCCTTGCTTAAATTAAGAAGCTGGGTCCCCATGAGTTGGTGCCAGTGTTAAGTTTGCCATGTAGTCCATATGATACTATTTTCTTATGTTACTTTTGCTGTTGATATTAAAGATTTTCCTTGCCCTTTCCCTACCTACACCCAATTCCAAAACAAAAAAGGAGATAGAAAAAATTTGGGAGGAACCTCTCTTTAGAAGTGGTATTTACTCTATTTGTCTCTGCCTAGAACCTTGCCACCTGCCTAATTTCTAGACTCTTCTTGTTGTCTTGTTTCTAAACCTACTGCTTTGTATTATGGTATATTCTTCTATGATTAAAAATATAGCTGCCTCTGTAAAATCACTTAACTAAGCTATTTCCCATATTCCATTAGAAGAAGTAAATTCAGGTTGTCCAGATGACAGGAAGCAATTATAATAAAGTGCAAGTGCTGTTGGAGCTCCATATTTATTCTTTGTCACCATTTTCAAAGAGTTATTTGGACATGTGCTGTAAGTGTGGCACTGTTCTCAGCATTACACATTTTTCCTGGGCTTGCTCAGGACTCTGCATAAGTTACACTTCTACAGTTTGCACTTTTCTTGTGTTTTATCATTAGAATGAAGTTAGAACTTTGTAGATTTGGTCACTTCAATAGGGCTAAGGTTGTGTAGGATATAAAAAATACAGTTAATTTCTGCTCTTTCTGGAGGAAAATTCTTAAAATACCCTTGTTTAGGCATTTGCAAATAAAAAAAATAAAAACCTAACTGTAGGTACATTGTTTACATATTTCTTAGATTCCCCTGATGACTCACTTAGAATCATCCAGATGTTCTTTGGGTTAATACTTTTGTTCCACTTAATTATGTTGCATTATTTTCTGAAATTAAAAGGGATTGTTTATTGAATTCTCCAGTGTTGTCTCCTTGGGTTGACTGCTGGCAATTTTAAATTAAAATCATTATTCTTCTTGATTCCCATAGTTAACACAGTTTAGCATTGTCTGAGTCTTCCCCTGGGTTGAACTAAAGAGCGTAACTTCCTGTGCTATAGTGTGTTTTGCCCAAGATTACTTTTCTTAAAACAAGACTATTGCTTTTTATTCAGGTCATTGTTTGAAAAACAGGCTTAAATATATCGGCCAAAACTTTGCCTGCATTTTCAACTGCCTTCTTTAAAGATCAGAAAGATCTTTCTACCTTTGGAGCTTTGTCAGTCCTTAGACTTGGTAAAATCTTAATCTTGATCTGTGGTATAAATTTGATTTTCCTTAATATTTCTTCTTTCCAGAAAAAAAAGAAACAGCCTTATAAAAATTCAGCCTCCACCTCTGAGATCAGAAAAAGGAAATTTAATTATATTTCTACCCTTTTTAATTTCTACTTCTCATCAGTATGTTCTTTTTGCTATGAAATAGAAACCCTGTGTGTCTCATTCTATGACCTCCAGTCTCTTTCCATCTAGATAGTTTCCATCTAAGCCACTTGACTTACCTTGCCTCTTCTACACTGGCTTTGCTTACAAGTACAGTTTAATATTTTCTTCTCTGACTTTTTAGGATTCTCTTAATGTTTAGGGTCTGGTAGACAATATCTTTTCCCTTTACCTGGAGTGGAGGTTTCACTGCTTTAGTGACCCTCCTAGCATTTATTAGGATAACTAAGGGAAACAGCCCTTTAGTAAACTTAGTAAGCCCTGAAATCAGCCTTAGTAAACTTTTAAAGACTTTCAACATTTGTCTCTTTTACCTTTTGCAGTTGCAGTTCTTTAGGATGAAAAAGAGACAGTTGGTCAGAAGGTAGAAGATGATAGAGAAGAGTATTGTGCCACAAGAAAGCAGAGAATGGGGCTTAACAAAAATTGTGAATGAACCACTGAGTCAAACGCTGGAGAAAGTTTTGGCAATTTTGAGTCATTAGCACATAAAGCAATCTTAGTGTGGCATAGATTATTCTTTTGAGATAATTAATGGGAGCAACAATCTGAGACACAAGACTAGTTTCCAGGGTGGACAATATCACGGAATGTGTTTGAATATCCTCAACTGGACCATATTTTTAAAGAGATGAGAAAGAGTAGAGAGTAGAAACTGGTCCCGTATGAGAGTAGGATTGAAACAGGGAGAGGAGGCAGGGAATTTTCAAAATCCACACATCAAAAGTTTTGTTCTCTTATGGAGACTCCTTAGAAAACTTGGAATGGAACCACCATTTGACCCAGCTATCCCACTCCTTGGCCTATACCCAAAGGACTTAAAATCAGCATATTACAGAGATACAGCCACATCAATGTTCATAGCTGCTCAGTTCACAATAGCCAGATTGTGGAACCAACCTAGATGTCCTTCAATTGAGGAATGGATAAAGAAAATGTGGTATATATATACAATGGAATATTACTCAGCCATAAAGAATGATAAAATTATGGCATTTGCAGGCAAATGGATGAAACTGGAGAATATCATGCTAAGTGAGATAAGCCAATCTCAAAAAACCAAAGGATGAATGATATCGCTAATAAGTGGATGATGACACATAATGGGGGGTGGGAGGGGTTGGTGTTAGGGTTAGAGTTAGGGTTAGGGAGCGGGGCAAGAATGGAGGAAGGAAGGACTGTATAGAGGGAAAAGAGGGGTGGGAGAGGTGGGGGAAAGGGAAAAAATAACAGAATGAATCAAACAACATTACCCTATGTAAATTTATGATTACACAAATGGTATGCCTTTACGCCATGTACGAACAGAGAAACAACATGTATCCCATTTGTTTACAATAATAAAAAAAAAAGTTTTGTTCTCTTAGTAAAGGGAGACAGTTTGTGATAGTGGAAATTTTTGAGTGAAAAAGGGAAATGTCATTTAGGGACATTTCTATCTACTTAATAAATGGAAGAGGAGGTCACCTGCTAAAGTGGAATTCAGATTGGGAGGCTTGGCACAATCTTTGCAAGGAGAGAAGTGAAAGAGGAATGCAAAGCTGACTGATGAGTGTGCTGGCTAAACCCTGGCGAAGTCACTCTGTGGCTTGAAGCCTTTCATCAGAATTGTTGGACCAGAAGCAAAGTACTTTTTTTCCCCTTGGTTTGCATTAATTTTGTGATTCACCCTGGAGCACAGTAGGAAAAATAGCTCAGGACAAATGAAATTATATCGATTGGCTTCATGTTATTTTCTTAACTTCTTTCTGAGCTTAGACTGGGGTCCTCCTTAACTGTGAGAGTCCAGTGCCATCAATAGTCAGGAGGTTAGGGTGTTTTTAACCCAAGTTGAACTTGACATTTATCCCAAGTGTAATTTTGTACTTCGTGTAAATGAGAGATGTAATCGCCCATGCGACATGGTCTGTCAGTTCTTGTCATTTTCTGCTCAGCATATGCCCTTTCTGACCCAGGTCCCTTTGGCTAAGGTGACTTCCTGTTCTGACCAAGTCGTCCCCTTACTGCCCAGGTGTCCCTTGTGCTTAAATGGTTTCTACCTTTGAAGACCTGGCTTAAACTTGACTTATTTCATAAAGGTGTCTAAATTGTAGCCATTCTCTCTCTTTCTCCAAATAGTGAATTCTGCTCAATTCAAATCTTTACCTTTTTTTAAAAATTAGAGCTTTATAGTTATACATAGTAGTTGGGTTTATCCAAACAAACTTCAGTCAATTCTTTATTTTCTTATTTCTCCCTATTTTCTTAGGTAGGCTTTAATTTTCTTGTAAGAAGGACTGTAAGAAGGACCATATCTTTTATTTATTTTTTGATCCATTCACCATAATCTAGTACCAATTATGTACTGTTTTAATTAAAAATGATCTTTATGGAATTGTTTATAATCATTTTTACATGGTTATTGCAATAGTTAATATTTAAAATATTTGCATTCCATTTGCTTTTTATAATGCTTCAGATGATAATTATTATAATTAAGTGTTTTTGGTGTTTCAGATTTTCTTAATAAGCTTTATTAATATAGTAATTTGAAATATTATTTATAATTGAAGTTTTATTTTCCTGTCTTCATTTTCATGGCTATGTACATGCTTGGGTGGCCCCAAGTCGTGACTCTTAAGGATGTCATGGTAACCTGGCAGAGAATCCGTGGGTTAAGTTGTTCTTTCTTCCCTTCCTGAGATGTGGTCAGCTGTTATGATATGCTTCTTCACTCTTGAGTTCATTATGGGTTATCTCTGATGACAAAATTTTATCTTTTATGCTCTGAATTTTTACTGTTCTTTTTCTAGAGACAACATAAAACTATGATATGTGTGAAATATACATATATACACACACACACACAAACATGTACATATATATACTAGCTTTATGTATAATAACTTTTATTTTTAAATACAGTTCCTTAATTATTAGTAATATCATTTGTCTTATAATTGGGTTCTTATTAGATGGTGGTAATTTGCATGACTTGTTCAAGCCAAGAAGCTTTTTATGTAGTAAAGAAAGCACAGAAGAAACATTTGACTGAATAATAAATTTATTAAAAACAATCACAAAGTATATTTATTGCAAAATAAATTATGAAGCTACCTATGGCATAAAATATATATTTTTGTTTATTTTAGGAATCAAACATTTTAAGTCCAGTGCAAGATGGAACAAAGAAACCTCAGATTGACAGCAATAAGAGCAATAACTATCGGATTGTAAAGGAGGTTAGCAAATTTACAATATCTTTATATGGGTTTATATTTGCATGACACATAATTATTGCTTACATATTATATTTACTTAATATTGCTGTTTGTCATATGTAATGCTTTCCTTCTTTTTTAAAGATTTTGATTAGGTTAAGTAAACTCTGTGTACAGAATAAAAAGTGTCGGAATCAACATCAGCGATTACTGAAAAACATGGGGGCTCATTCTGTGGTGTTAGATCTTCTGCAGATACCCTATGAAAAGGTTTGTCCTTAATTATCTTTTTTTTCTAATTTCGTATTTTGATACAAATTTAAATGTATAGCCGAGTGATAAAGAACTTTTCCTCCCTTAAGTATTTGAGAGTAAGTCCATATGTCTCCCTAGCCCCATCACCCACATCCTTGAGCCCTTTAGTGCATATTTCAAACAAAGACATGGTTCTGCATGACCACACTACAGCCTTCCAAATCAGGAAAGAGTATGTCATTTTACTGTCACTTCATCCCACACCCAATTCAAATTTTTCCTGTTGTCCTAGTAGTGTCCTATTTGACAAAAGGATCCACTTTAGAAACACATAGTTTTTGGTTGTCATGTCTATTTAAATTTCCTGGTGTTGGAACACTCATGTCATTGATACTTTTGCAGATAGCCACTTATCTTGAAGAATGTCCCCTAATTTGGGTCAATATTTATTTCCTCCTGTGATTAGACTCAGTAAAGCATCTTTGGCAAGAACATAGCTGAAAGATGCTGAGTTCTTCTCTTTGCTTGCTAGTCAGTGGCACATAGTTTTAATTGTCCCATTATCTCTAATTTCAAATCCCCAGTTCATGTTAGTTATTCTTTTTTGGTGCTATGTGTCCGTTCTTTAACAGGGAGAACCCTGTCCTCTCCCATTACTTTTTAATAGTTTTATATTTAACAGTACCCTGTATGTAACTGTCTTCCAGTATGCTGCTGGCACACCTCCATATGAATGCCCCTTACGCCAGTACCACTCATCTCTGATAGACCCAGTAAGGGGTCTTCTTTTCATCTTCCTTGGTGCCAGCAGGCCAGGCCAGACCTCTCTCTGTGTGGACACCCTCCTCACTTGGTCTTCCACTAGGTCATCTGCCTCTCCGCCATTTAGTTACTTTCTAATACGTAAATTTATAATAAATTTATAATTTCTAAGGTGGCATAATCCAACCTGTGGCAGAGAATGCAATTGAAGAGTGGTTGAAAGGCAACAAAAGATATTAAATCCTTCGTATTTGTTCTCCAAATTATTTTATCTGATATGTAACATAGACATTGGACACATGATTAATTCCCTTCTTCTAATAATATAACTGGAGAATTGAACCTTTTTTTACTCCTTTGTTTCTATGGGTTTATTCAGTTTTAATAACTGGATTATTTAGAAATAATAATAACAACAACAACAAAGTTACAGGAAGCATGAGCTGCAGCAGCTCTGGCCCCCCAGGATGCTCTTCTGTCCTGGCCAGCTTTTCAGTGGGAATTGGATGTTTCTGTGACCGAAGTGTCTTCATTGTCTTCTAACTATTCTTGAGTGACACAAGTCAAAGAAAGTGTTACAAGATTTTGAAGTAAAAATTTCTCATTTTTAAATTAAGGAATGGATTTATTTTTAGTCTTATTTATTAGTATAGTTGATTCATTCCTGTTTTAAATATGAGGAAATGAGTCTATTAAGGACTTTAGGCTGCTTACTTAGTTATAGACGGCATGAACGATAGCCCCTTAGGTTAGGAACAAGGAAGATATCAAACTCAGTTAATATAAGCTGCTACTCAAAACACAAATTCATTCTGAATTTTTAACAATGGCCACATGACAAAGGGGCCATCAACTATACACAAAATTATTGGATGATTTCAATAATGTCAAAAGACCACAGTTAAGAAGAGAACTTTGCCTTCTCTGTGAGATTTGAGACCTGTGTTTCTTACTGAGATTCTTATAAGCAAATGGTCATAGCACATCATAGAACTGTGGAAAATGACAGTGAAAAGGAAGGCAATTTAAGAGCACATGTGACAAAAAGGCGGGGAAAGAGGAGGGGAGAAAGCAAAGGGGAAGAAAAAGAAAGGGGGAGGGAGCGTCAGAGTGGCGCACTGATCGTGCCAAAACCCACTTCGATGTACAGCTGTAGTGCACTAACCAGAGCAGACAAGAAAACAGAAAGGAGAGAGGAGGAGGAGTGGAGTGGGAAGAAACAGGAAGTATGAGGAAGAGGAGAAACAGGGAAGAAGAAATGGAGCCAGGTACACAGACATGCTGGGAAAGGTGGGGGGACCTAAGGGAGGGAGAGAATTAGAGGGATTGGAGGTGACAGCTGAGAAGGGAAGGAAACAGAATGAGGGAAACAGAGAAGAAGGGAGGGCAGAGGAGGTGTGGGCAGGGTGGGGAGAAGGAGTTGTTCAGAGATGAGGAAAGGTAGTGAACATTCAGAAAGGCTGGGGGAAAGAAGGATGGGCTGTGAAACAAAGGGAAGGTCTAAGGACCAGAACCCAGTGGATATGAGGACAAAGAAAGAGAAGGTGAGGAATATCTAGAATACAGAGGAGTAGCAGGGGCAACTATGGGAGGTGTAGAAACATAAAGGGCACAAAGAAGAGCCACCGTGGAACAGGCAGAGACAAAAAAAAATGTCCCTGGGCAAAGGAACACATTTTTTTAAAAAAATAACTTTTATTTTTTAAAAGTTAATTTTTACTTTCCAGGAAACATAAAAAACATAAGTAAAGAACAAAATCATTTAGTCACAAGCAGTTTAGTCGGGACTGTCCTAGGTCCTGTGTGTACATACGAAACATCCCGTTCTGCGTGGTTGAGATCGTAGACCTCAACTGTGCTTTTCCACATCATGCATATTCACCAGTTCAAAATCCCAAGGCTACGTGAGTGATTTTTAAACCAAGAATATACTACACCAACTCAGTGTGTTAGAAAAAATGATAATTCTGCCTTTCTTGGGAACAAAAATTTCACCAAAGACAAGAATGGCAACAGGACTCCCTTAATGCTCAATTTAAAATGAGACATAAAGCAGCAGAGTACACCACAATAACATTCCTAGGAGAGTTCATTACCAGATTTCTACTACTAAAATATTAGCAAGAAAGCATTTTGTTCCTTGTGAATTAAAATATTCCAGCAGTACAGCCAGAAGATGCATACATCGGTGGCTCACATCAGATTAAATCCTTGAGCTCTTGCTCCCATCTTTCCCTGTATTCTTCTTGCTACCCCTCTGCTGCCAGCCCAGTGAGCAAGTCCTGATACGCACTGCCCAGAGGTAAAACAATTTCATGTCCAAGATGCATCTTTTCTATCAATTCTGATGAAAAGATATGTACAAGTTAGCTAATTCACTAGCTCTGCTTTTTATGATACACTGTCATCTCAGGACATCTAGAAAGCTTAGATATTGTGAAATAAAGTATGAACTTTGTGTATAATAAACACAAGTACTTTACCAAAAATGCACATAGAGATATATGACTGTAATATGAAACTGTCCTCCAGATACCCTTCCCCTTCCCCTTTTCTTCCTCTTCACCATTCCAGTGACTAAGTTTGGGATGACCCCTAGTTCCAAGAGATGGTTTGACAAAGGTCATTCCCAGAAGAAAGTTATTCCTAAAAACTACCAAAAAGACATTTGTGGTGGGATTGTTTTGCTACTTCTAACATTCTTTGGGCATTAGGACTTAACTTTTAATACCCAGCAATATTAACCAAAATATACATAAAACATTGACTAGACAAAACTAATCTAAGGGGCACAGAATGCTTCTCTCTGGATACTTTCTTCTTCCCCAACCCACCACCCAGTGAATAGTCAACACATAATAGTTCAAGAAGTCAAATTTACCAATTCCATTCACCAAAATGGCAGTCATTCTTATGTACTAACAAAAAATACTTAAAGGGCATTACTTTGTCCTCTATTTTTACCATATGTTGTGTATGTTTAGACATCTTGAAAGACTAGATGTTTCCAACAAGAACTTAAGTGTTTTGATGTGTATGTGATATAGATAATGAACAAACAAGTCCCAATTTTGCATCCTCTCATTTCTAGATGTTAAAGAGGTTTCTGGTATATGACAGAGTAGTTAGCAAAATTAGCACTTTGTGTCCACTTTGTGTTGAAATTCTTGGAAAGTCTGTTCTTCACAAATAACTTTTGGTTATGAATGTGTTCAACCATCTCTAAGCATTAATATGCCTGTACTTATCCACGCAACTGAAAGTAGAGAGAAGGAAGTGAGAAAGGAAAGCTTCAAGGACAAAATGGTCATATTAGAAGATAACTCAGATTATAACCATTGTTACATGTGCAATTTTATTTACCAGTGCTGTGTGCATAGTGGATAAGTTCTTACAGGAAATATTTAGTCCTTGTAGATATTTAAAAGTACTTGATATGTTTAGAAGTAGAAGTAGTAAAATAAAACTTTTTGTAAATATCTTGTAAAAACTGTTAGGAAATCTTGTGTTTGGAATTGTTAAACCATCTCTGAATAGTTACTGTCTATACTTGTTCATTAGGTTAAGGGAGGTGGGAGAAAAGAAGTGGCAAAGGTGTTGTTAGGGAGTGTGAGAAAATTTCAACTTACCCATTGGCTTTGATGTTTCATGCATTTCATTTAACTTTGCTGCCTTTTACATTTTGTGTATATACTGGTCAAAGAAAGCCTAATTTTATAATTTCTAGTTTATAGATAGATGTTAAAGAGGTTGCCAGTGTGTGACAAAAGTAGAGTTAGTAAACTAACACGTTTTGTGCACTTCATGTTAAAATTTATAGAAAAGTAGTCTTCTGAAGGAATATATTTTTGATAAAATTTGTACTCAGGTTTGTTTCCGTGTATCATGTGCTACTCTTTTAACTTACAGAATGATGAAAAGATGAATGAGGTAATGAATCTAGCCCATACCTTCCTGCAGAATTTCTGCAGAGGAAATCCACAGAATCAAATTCTTCTTCATAAACATCTGAATTTGTTCTTAACTCCTGGTGTAAGTATTTTAGTGACTCCTAATATTTATAGTAAAGTATGCATCAAATTAATTTTAGTAGCACTAATGAACAGAATTTTATTAATCTTTGTCACCTCATTTTTTTCCTTATCGGGATTCTCTCCCTAAAATTGATCTTATTATTATTTCCATTAAGGACTTTTTTAAGTAAATCAAAAAATTGCAAAAATTTTATATGCAAATGACAATTTCATTTTTTCATATATAGTTTAATGTTAGAACAATTATGTGGTACAACAAAGAACTAGCTTAATAATACCATAAAATGAAATACGGGTAACTCGAAGATAGAGTTAGCGCTAGTCTTTTAAACATGTTTAAGCAGATCTTAAGAAAGAACTGATTTTGAATAATAGATAATTAAATTAATGTCAAGAACACTGTTGCTGACATGTTGTACTTCTTGATAATAAGCTCCTGTCTCCAACTGAGTTCCTTTGTGAGCTGAATTTCTTTTAATGGTTAATGATCTCATTGCATTTCGTAGAATACTTGCACAGAAAATTCACTGGGGCTTCATATAAAATGTAAAACTGATCCCAAGCAGGAAAATTAGTCCAACTTTGTAGAATACAAAATTGATCTTGTCATTATTACAAAGTGTGTTCCCTGTTTAGCTCCTTGAAGCAGAAACCATGCGGTACATCTTCATGAACAATTATCATCTGTGCAATGAAATCAGCGAGCGGGTTGTGCAGCATTTTGTGCACTGCATTGAGACACATGGCCGCCACGTGGAGTACCTGAGGTTTTTGCAAACAATTGTAAAAGCAGATGGTAAATATGTGAAGAAATGCCAGGATATGGTAATGACAGAGGTGTGTTCTCAGTTTGCATTTTATCAGCTTCACCTGAATAATGTGCTCGAATATGTGTTTTCTGTTAATTTAGAGGAAGAAAAGAAAGCCAAACACCAATTTTGGAAAATTATTTCATCATGACTCCTGAAGCACAACTATATTTTGCTTTAGTCCAGTGAAGCAAAACATTACAACTTAAGTGTATGATTTTCTAAGAGTTTCCCCTTTTGATCCATAATGAATTTGGCTATGTTAAATAATGACTAAAGTCTTATGATTTCACAAGATTATTTAAAATTAAAATAGAAAATTTAGTATTTTTAAGTTTTCAATATTGCAACAAAGAGACAGAACTCTGGTTTTCTAGTACCTTTATTGCTCTGTTTCTGAAATGTAGAATGGGTGTTCTCTGTCATAATTTGCAAAGGCTTTGGAAGGAACCAATTGATAAAAACTACTTGTCAGTGCTTTATTATAGCAGGTGGAAACTTGCTACTTAGAATAACACAAGACTCTAAGAAAAATGAACGGGTAAAGTACTTAGTTTATTTTGCCCTTGATGTTTTGCACTGAGTGAAATTTACATAAAGCGTGAGTTACTCACTAGGAAACAAGTGTGAGACTTTGGGGAACTGGCAGCCCACAGAGCCCATCTGGGTAAATCACCACTC